>NC_041385.1:305375454-305411390 GCF_002162155.2 Triticum dicoccoides | reverse complement strand
GGCGACGTGGCGCCTTCCGGTTGGACGAGGGCGGCGGCGGACGTGTCCGGCGGCGGGGTAGATTTGTTCGGCGTGCGGAGGAGGAAGAGGCTAGGGTTTGGACCCGGGATTTCGGGGGAGGCACCTATTTATAGGTAGAGGGAGCTAGGAGAGTCCAAATGAGGTGCGGTTTTCGCCCACACGATCGTGATGAACGACCGAGAGCATGGAAGTGACTTAGACGGGTTATTGGGCTGTTTGGAGGGCGTTGGGCTGCAACACTCAAAAGAGGCCTTTACGGTTCCCCGGTTAACCGTTGGAGTATCAAACGGACTCCAAATGGCACGAAACTTGACAGGCAGTCTATCGGTGGTGTGCCAAGGCCGCTTGGCAAAGCACGGTCCATTTCGAGAATGTTTAACACCCGCTCACAACAAGAGACAAAAGGGGGACGCCGGAGGACATAGGAGTGTCGGATTGCAAAACGGACAACGGGGAAAAAGCTCGGATGCATGAGACGAACACATATGCAAAATGAGATGCACATGATGACATGACAAAATGCAGCACGCAAGCAAATGACATGGCAACGACGGCGAATAACTGAAAGACACCTGGCGCATCGAATCCGGGGCGTTACAGCTTTGATCACTGCACCTATTGTTCAGCCACCTGATTGGAATTTATCTTTTGAAATTATGTGTGATGCTAGTGATTATGGTGTTGGTGATATTCTAGGACAAAGAGTCGATAAGAAATTGAATGTTATCCAGTATGCTAGTAAGACTCTTGATACTGCCCAGAGAAGTTATGCTACTACTGAAAAAGAATTCTTAGGAGTTGTGTTTGCATGTGATAAGTTTAGACCTTATATTGTTGATTCCAAAGTTACTATTCACACTGATCATGCTGCTATTAAATATCTTATGGAAAAGAACGATGCTAAGCCTAGACTCATTACACGGGTTCTCCTGCTCCAAGAATTTGATTTGCATATTATTTATAGAAAGGGAGCTGAGAACCCCGTTGCAGACAACTTGTCTAGGTTAGTGAATGTTCTTGATGACCCACTGCCTATTGATGATAGCTTTCCTGATGAACAATTAGCGGTTGATACGTCTCCAACGCATCTATAATTTTTGATTGCTCCATGCTACTTTATCTACTGTTTTAGGCAATATTGGGCTTTATTATCCACTTTTATATTATTTTTGGGACTAACCTATTAACCGGAGGCCCAGCCCAGATTTGCTGTTTTACGCCTATTTCAGAGTTTCGAGGAAAAGGAATATCAGACGAAGTCAAAACGGAACGAAATCAACTGGAGAAGTTATTTTTGGAAGGAAAGCCACCCGATGGACTTGGAGTGCACGTCAGGAAAGAAGGGAGGTGCTCACGAGAATGGGGGGCGCGCCCACCCCCCTGGGCGTGCCCCATGCCTCGTGAGCACCCCGGAGGTCCACCGACGTACTCCTTTCACCCATATATACCTACGTACCCTAAAACTTTCAGAACAAAAGATAGACCGGGAGTTCCGCCGCCGCAAGCCTCTCTAGCCACCAAAAACCTCTCGGGAGCCCGTTCTGGCGCCCTGTCGGAGGGGGATCCCATCACCGGTGGCCATCTTCATCATCCCGGCGCTATCCATGACAAGGAGGGAGTAGTTCACCCTCGGGGCTGAGGGTATGTACCAGTAGCTATGTGTTTGATCTCTCTCTCTCGTGTTCTCTCTCGTGTTCCCTCAATGGCACGATCTTGATGTATCCCGAGCTTTGCTATTGTAGTTGGATCTTATGATGTTTCTCCCCCTCTACTCTCTTGTGATGAATTGAGTTTCCCCTTTGGAGTTATCTTATTGGATTGAGTCTTTATGAGAACACTTGATGTATTTATTGCCGTGATTATCTGTGGTGACAATGGGATATCATGTGCCACTTGATGTATGTTTTGGTGATCAACTTGCGGGTTTCGTGACATTGGGAACCTATGTATAGGGGTTGGCACACGTTCTGACTCTCCGGTAGAAACTTTGGGGCACTCTTTGAAGTACTTTTATGTTGGTTGGATGAATCTGAGATTGTGTGATGCATATCGTATAATCATGCCCACGGATACTTGAGGTGACAATGGAGTATCTAGGTGACATTAGGGTTTTGGTTGATTTGTATCTTAAGGTGTTATTCTAGTACGAACTCTTTTATAGATTGATCCGAAAGAATAACTTTGAGGTGGTTTCGTACCCTACCATAATCTCTACGTTTGTTCTTCGCTATTAGTGGCTTTGGAGTGACTCTTTGTTGCATGTTGAGGGCTTGTTATATTATCTATCTATGTTATTATTGTTGAGAGAACTTGCACTAGTGAAAGTATGAACCCTAGGCCTTGTTTCCTATCATTGCAATACCGTTTACGCTCACTTTTATCATTAGTTACCTTGCTGTTTTTATTATTTCAGATTACAAAAACCTATATCTACTATCTATTTTGCACTTGTATCACCATCTCTTCGCCGAACTAGTGCACCTATACAATTTACCATTGTATTGCGTGTGTTGGGCACACAAGAGACTCTTTGTTATTTGGTTGCAGGGTTGCTTGAGAGAGACCATCTTCATCCTACGCCTCCTACGGATTGATAAACCTTAGGTCATCCACTTGAGGGAAATTTGCTACTGTCCTACAAACCTGTGCACTTGCAGGCCCAACAACGTCTACAAGAAGAAGGTTGTGTAGTAGACATCAAGCTCTTTTCTGGCGCCGTTGCCGGGGAGGATAGGTAAAGGGCACTCACTCACTCCCCATGAACTAAGCTCTTTTCTGGCGTCGTTGCCGGGGAGGTGAGTGCTTGAAGGTATATCTTTAGATCTTGCAATCGAATCTTTTTGTTTTTTGTTTTAGCACTAGTTAGTCTATAAAATAAAATTACAAAAAAATGGAGTTAAGTTTGTCTCATATGCTTCGTCTTTTTAATATCTTTCGTGAGTATGATGGAAAGGATAATTGTGCTCAAGTGCTAGAAGAAGAAATCTCTAAATTGTTTGGCACTAAATCTTTGAATGATGAGCATGATTGCAATGTTGTTAGTACGAATTCTTTGAATATCCATGATGCTAATGATGATTGCACTAGTTATGATGAAAATATCTCTTATGAGCATGTCAACTTTTGTGGAGTGCATGTTTGCATGAACACACCAAATAGAGAACATATTTATTGCAAGAGGCATAAGCACTTAGAAACTAAATTGTTGCAAGAAAGGCTAGATGTTTGTGCTGAAAATTTAAATTTTCTTGGCCGTACTTGTGGACTTTGCAGTGAAAGTGGTTATTTAGCTATGCGATGCAAATTGTTTCATGATCTAATCGTGTCCAAAAATTGTGATAAGTTGATTTCCCTTGCACATTATAATGAGCTTAGCTTGCTTATGGGTTGCGAAGAAATGAAACGTTTAACTAATTATCTTCCAGAATTTGCCTGTTACAAACTTCTTGGTTTTGATCTAGAGGAAATTTATATGTATTGTGCGGTGAATTGCATTGAAAATCCTTATATTTCCAATTACATAAAGAAAAGAAAACAAATAGAAGATTAAGAGAATACTAACGAAAGGGAAGAGACTTCCCAATATCCTCCTATTATTTCTTATGATGAATCAAGTAACAAAGGGGAGCTTCTATTCAACCAATCTCATCAATAAGGAGCTCAAAGAGGAAGGTTGAACCTACACATAATGTGAAGAAGAAAAAGAAAAGAAGGAGCAACAAAGGTAAAAAGGTATCCCTCCCAAATGATGTTGCTCCTACTACTCATTTTGATGATGATAATTGCTATACTATTGGTGCTATCAATATTTTTAATGATGAGAGTTATTATGCTTATGATATGAAAGGGCCCAAGCTTGGGGAAGCTATGTTTGATTGGGATGAAATATTTGAGAATATATTTGCTGGAATTAATGTTTGTCCCAAGCTTGGGGATGCTATGTTTAATGAAGATGATAGTTTTAGCATCCCAAGTTTTGATATGCAAAGTTGTTATGATGATAGCATGCCTCCTACCTATGATGATTATATTGATGAAAGTGGGTTCGGAAGAGAGTCAACTTTAGGAAGTAGTGATCCCACTATTTTGGAGGATGTTAAATTTTATTGTGATGAATACGAAAGTGGATTTGGAAGTGTCAACTTTATTTAGTGATTCCACCATCTTGGGAGAGGTTTCAATCGATTATGATGAGAACGAAGTTGCTAATTATGATGATTATTGTGATGAAACTTATGCTATAAAAAGTAGTGATGATTATATTTACAAATCTTGTCATGATTATGATTACCCTTTTTCTGAACATTACTCTTTTAATGTGGAAACAATTTTTAGTGTTCAAGTCTCTTATGATACTCCCACTATTCCGAATGAGAAGAATTTTGCTTACGTGGTGAGTAGTAAATTTTTATGCAAGTAGATCATGAAAAGAATGATTTAGGTGCTGGTTATATTGTTTAATTCATTCATGATGCTACTGAAAATTATTATGAGGGAGGAATATATGCTTGTAGGAATTGCAATAATGTCAAGTTTCCTCTCTATGTGTTGAAAATTTTGAAGCTATGCTTGTTTTACCTTCCTATGCTAGTTGATTATCGTTACCATAAGTTGTTTGCTCACAAAATCCCTATGCATAGGAAGTGGGTTAGACTTAAAAGTGCTAGTCATATGCTTCATAATGCTCCCGTTATGTTTCAATTCTTATCTTTTATGTGAGCATCATTGTCATCATCATGCCTAGCTAGAAAGGCATTAAAGAAAAGCGCTTGTTGGGAGACAACCAAATATTTATCCTTACTTTTTTGTGTGTCCACATGATTATGCTACTGTAGTAATCATGTTTTATAGCTTTTGTTTCAATAAAGTGCCAAGTAAGACCTTTAGGATGGCTTACGGTGATAGTTGTGTTGATCCTGCTGAAAATCAGAAACTTTTGCACCTAGTAAATTAGTTTTGTTAATTCACAGAAACGTGCTCTTGATCTGATTCTTTTTGCTCTGGATTGGTACACGAATTTCTTAGGACTTCCTAATTTGGTAGGATTGTTGGAGTCCCAGAAGTATACGTTTGATACAGATTACTACAGACTGCTCTGTTTTTGACAGATTCTGTTTTCTATGTGTTGTTTGCTTATTTTGATGAATCTATGAGTAGTATCGGAGGGTATGAACCATAGATAAGTTGGAGTATAGTAGATATTACACCAATATGAATTTAGAATGAGTTAATTACAGTACCAATGTGGTGGTTTTGTTTTCTTTCACTAACGGAGCTTATAAGATTTCCTGTTGAGTTTTGTGTTGTGAAGTTTTCAGGTTTTGGGTAAAGATTCGATGGACTATGGAATAAGGAGTGGCAAGAGCCAAAGCTTGGGGATGCCCAAGGCACCCCAAGGTAATATTCAAGGACAACCAAGAGCCGAAGCTTGGGGATGCCCCGGAAGGCATCCCCTCTTTCGTCTTCGTTCATCGGTAACTTTACTTGGAGCTATATTTTTATTCACCACGTGATATGTGTTTTGCTTGGAGCATCATTTTCTTTTGTTAGTACTAGATTGCTGTTATTTATAATAATTTTTTGCATCTTTAGTTTCAATAAAGAAGTCAAGGATAGCCTTTTCCATGTTTATTTTGCTAGTATACATGTTGCTGTTTGAAAACAGAAAGTTTACCGCTGTTGCAAAAATTCCCTAGAAAAGTAAGAGAGTGGTATAATGTTGAATATTTTTGCATATTGAGCTCTGATAAATTTATTACAGTGGGAATTTTATTTCATAAGTTTTGGAGTTAGGGAAGTCTGATGACTCTTGCATTCTTTACAGACTGTACTGTTTTGGCAGATTGCTGTTATGGTTGCATTGTTTACATATGTTTGCTTGTTTAATGATTCTATTTGAGGATAGGAGTATTAAATATGCAGAGACATTTAGTATTAAATATGGAATAATAATTTTAGTGATTTGTTACAGTAGGAAATGATAAGGTTTTGCATTGGTTTATACTAACCTATCTCACGAGTTCTTGTTGAGTTTGTTGTGAATGAAGCTTTTGATAAAAAGAGAAACCATGATATGAGAGGAATTAAGGAGACACAAAGGTTCAAGCTTGGGGATTCCCAAGGCACCCCAAGATATTATTTCAAGAATTCTCAAGCATCTAAGCTTGGGGATGCCCCGGTAGGCATCCCATCTTTCTTCTTCAACAACTATCGGTTAGTATCGGTTGAGCCTAAGTTTTTGCTTCTTCACTTGAGTTGTGCTATCCTTGCAATGTAGTTTTCTTTAGCTTTTCTTGCTGTTTGAATAAAGTATCAAGATCTGAAATTATTAATTGGGAGAGTCTTCGCATAGTTTCATAATTATTCGACTACTCATTGATCTTCACTTATATCTTTCGGAGTAGTTTGTTGTTGCTCTAGTGCTTCACTTATATCTTTTAGAGCATGGTGGTAGTTTTATTTTGGAGAAATAGTTGAACTCTCATGCTTCACTTATATTATTTTGAGAGTCTTAAATAGCATGGTAATTTGCTTAAATAATCATAATATGCTAGGTATTCAAGAATAGTAAAAACTTTCTTTTGAGTGAGTTGAATACTAAGATAAGTTTGATGCTTGATAATTGTTTTGAGATATGGAGGTGATAATATCAAAGTCATGCTAGTTGAGTAATTGTGAATTTGAGAAATGCTTGTGTTGAAGTTTGCAAGTCCCGTAGCATGCTCGTATGGTTAAAGTCCTGGCTTGTGCATTCTTATGAGTGGCGGTCAGGGACGAGCGATGGTCTTTTCCTACCAATCTATCCCCCTAAAAGCATGCACGTAGTACTTGGTTTTTGATGACTTCTAAATTTTTACAATAAGTATATGAGTTCTTTTGACTAATGTTGAGTCCATGGATTATACGCACTTTTACCTTTCCACCTTTGCTAGCCTCTTCGGTACCGTGCATTGCCCTTTCTCACCTTGAGAGTTGGTGCAAACTTCGCCGGTGCGTCCAAACCCCGTGATATGATACGCTCTATCACACATAAACCTCCTTATATCTTCCTAAAAACAGCCACCATACCTACCTATCATGGCATTTCCATAGCCATTCCGAGATATATTGCCATGCAACTTCCATCATCTTCATCATGACATACATTACTTTTGTCATATTGCCATTGCATGATCATGTAGTTGACATCATATTTGTGGCAAAGCCACCATGCATTATTTTTCATACATGTCACTCTTGATTCATTGCACCATCCCGGTACACCGCCGGAGGCATTCATATAGAGTCATATCTTGTTCTAAGTTTCGAGTTGTAATCCTTATGTTGTAATCAATAGAAGTGTGATGATCATCATTATTAGAGCATTGCCCAAACAAACAAAAAAGAGAAAGGCCAAAAAAAGGCCCGAAAAAAAGAAAGGGCAATGCTACTATCTCTTTTCCACACTTGTGCTTCAAAGTAGCACCTTGTTCTTCATGTAGTGAGTCTCATATATTGTGCTTCAAAGTAGCACCTTGTTCTTCATGTAGTGAGTCTCATAAGTTGTCTTTTTACACTAGTGGGAATTTTCATTATAGAACTTGGCTTGTATATTCCTACGATGGGCTTCCTAAAATGCCCTAGGTCTTCGTGAGCAAGCAAGTTGGATGCACACCCACTAGTTTTCTTTTGTTGAGCATTCATAGCTCTAGTGCATCCGTTGCATGGCAATCCCTACTCCTCATGTTGACATCAATTGATGGGCATCTCTATAGCCCGTTGATTATCCTCGTCAATGTGAGACTTTCTCCTTTTTGTCTTCTCCACACAATCCCCATCATCATATTCTATTCCACCCATAGTGTTATATCCATGGCTCACACTCATGTGTTGCGTGAAGGTTGAAAAAGTTTGAGATTATTTAAGTATGAAACAATTGCTTGGCTTGTCATCGGGGGTATAGAAGTTGGGAACATCTTTGTGTGACGAAAATGAAGCATAGCCTAACTATATGATTTTGTAGGGATGAACTTTCTTTTGCCATGCTATTTTGAGAAGACATGATTGCTTTGATTAGTATGCTTGAAGTATTATTATTTTTGTGTCAATATGAACTTTTGTCTTGAAACTTTTGGATCTGAATATTCATGCCACAATTAAGAAGATTTACATTGAAATTATGCCAAAGTATCACTCCGCATCAAAAATTCTTTTTTATCATTTACCTACTCGAGGACGAGCAGGAATTAAGCTTGGGGATGCTTGATACGTCTCCAACGTATCTATAATTTTTATTGCTCCATGCTACTTTATCTACTGTTTTAGGCAATATTGGGATTTATTATCCACTTTTATATTATTTTTGGGACTAACCTATTAACCGTAGGCCCAGCCCAGATTTGTTGTTTTATGCCTATTTCAGTGTTTCGAGGAAAAGGAATATCAGACGGAGTCAAAACGGAACGAAATCAACTGGAGAAGTTATTTTTGGAAGGAAAGCCACCCGATGGACTTGGAGTGCACGTCAGGAAAGAAGGGAGGTTCTCACGAGGGTGGGGGCGCACCCACCCCCCTGGGCGCGCCCCCTGCCTTGTGAGCACCCCGGAGGTCCACCGACGTACTCCTTTCACCCATATATACCTACGTACCCTAAAACTTCCAGAACAAAAGATAGATCGGGAGTTCCGCCGCCGCAAGCCTCTCTAGCCACCAAAAACCTCTCGGGAGCCCGTTCCGACGCCCTGTCGGAGGGGGATCCCATCACCGGTGGCCATCTTCACCATCTCGGCGCTGTCCATGACGAGGAGGGAGCAGTTCACCCTCGGGGCTGAGGGTGTGTACCAGTAGCTATGTGTTTGATCTCTCTCTCTCTCCCTCTCTCGTGTTCTCTCTCATGTTCCCTCGATGGCACAATCTTGATGTATCCCGAGCTTTGCTATTGTAGTTGGATCTTATGATGTTTCTCCCCCTCTACTCTCTTGTGATGAATTGAGTTTCCCCTTTGGATTTATCTTATTGGATTGAGTCTTTATGAGAACACTTGATGTATGTCTTGCCGTGATTATCTGTGGTGACAATGGGATATCATGTGCCACTTGATGTATGTTTTGGTGATCAACTTGCGGGTTTCGTGACATTGGGAACCTATGCATAGGGGTTGGCACACGTTCTTGACTCTCCGGTAGAAACTTTGGGCACTATTTGAAGTACTTTTATGTTGGTTGGATGGATCTGAGATTGTGTGATGCATATAGTATAATCATGCCCACGGATACTTGAGGTGACAATGGAGTATCTAGGTGACATTAGGGTTTTGGTTGATTTGTATCTTAAGGTGTTATTCTAGTACGAACACTTTTATAAATTGATCCGAAAGAATAACTTTGAGGTGGTTTCGTACCCTACCATAATCTCTACGTTTGTTCTCCGCTATTAGTGGCTTTGGAGTGACTCTATGTTGCATGTTGAGGGCTTGTTATATTATCTATCTATGTTATTATTGTTGAGAGAACTTGCACTAGTGAAAGTAGGAACCCTAGGCCTTGTTTCCTATCATTGCAATAGCATTTACGCTCACTTTTATCATTAGTTACCTTGCTGTTTTTATTATTTCAGATTACAAAAACCTATATCTACTATCTATTTTGCACTTGTATCACCATCTCTTCGCCGAACTAGTGCACCTATACAATTTACCATTGTATTGGGTGTGTTGGGGACACAAGAGACTCTTTGTTATTTGGTTGACCATATTCATCCTACGCCTCCTACAGATTGATAAACCTTAGGTCATCCACTTGAGGGAAATTTGCTACTGTCCTACAAACCTGTGCACTTGCAGGCCCAACAACGTTTACAAGAAGAAGGTTGTGTAGTAGACATCAGCGGTCATTAATGCTTCTCGTACTGCTCCTTGGTATGTTGATTATGCTAATTACATTGTGCTAAATTTATACCTCCTAGTTTCACATACCAGCAAAAGAAAAAGTTCTTTTATGATTTAAGACATTACTTCTAGGATGACCCACACCTTTATAAAGAAGGAGTAGATGGTGTTATTAGATGTTGTGTGCCTGAGCATGAACAGGAACAGATCCTACGCAAGTGTCACTCCGAGGCTTATGGAGGACACCATGCTGGAGATAGAACTGCACATGAGGTATTGCAATCCGGTTTTATTGGCCTACTCTCTTCGAGGATGCCCGTAAGTTTGTCTTATCTTGTGATGAATGCCAAAGAATTGGTAACATTAGTAGACGTCAAGAAATGCCTATGAATTATTCTCTTGTTATTGAACTGTTTGATGTTTGGGGCTTCGATTATATGGGACCTTTTCCTGCCTCTAATGGTTATACACATATTTTAGTTGCTATTGATTATGTTACTAAGTGGGTAGAAGCTATTCCAACTAGTAGTGCTGATCATAACACTTCTATTAAAATGCTTAAAGAAGTTATTTTTCCGAGGTTTGGAGTCCCTATATATCTTATGACTAATGGTGGTTCACATTTTATTCATGGTGCTTTCCGTAAGATGCTTGCTAAGTATGATGTTAATCATAGAATCGCATCTCCTTATCATCCGCAGTCTAGTGGTCAAGTAGAGTTGAGCAATAGAGAGCTCAAATTAATTTTGCAAAAGACTGTGAATAGATCTAGAAAGAATTGGTCCAAAAAACTTGATGATGCATTATGGGCCTATAGAACTGCATACAAAAATCCTATGAGTATGTCTCCTTATAAGATGGTTTATGGAAAAGCATTTCATTTACCTCTTGAACTTGAACATAAAGCATATTGGGCTATTAAAGAGATCAACTATGACTTCAAACTTGCCGGTGAGAAGAGGTTGTTTGATATTAGCTCACTTGATGAATGGAGAACGCAAGCCTATGAGAATGCCAAGCAATTCAAAGAAAAAGTCAAACGCTGGCATGACAAAAGGATACAAAAGCGTGAGTTTAACGTAGGAGATTATGTGTTATTATTCAACTCTCATTTAAGATTTTTTGCAGGAAAACTTCTCTCAAAATGGGAAGGTCCCTACGTTATCGAGGAGGTCTATCGTTCGGGTGCCATAAGAATCAACAACTTCAAAGGCACAAGTCCGAGGGTGGTAAACAGTCAAAGAATTAAACATTATATTTCAGGTAATCCTATCATGTTGAAACTAATATTATTGAAACCATAACCCTAGAGGAATACATAAGGGACACTTTCCAGAACGTTCCAGACTCCAAAAAAGAATAGGTATGTGGTACGGTAAGTAAACCGACTCCAAAACAACTCCAATGGCAATTTTTATCAGTTTTGGAATATTTAAGAATTTTAGGAAGAAAGAAGTAGTCTGAAAGGGACACGAGGCCCCCATGAGAGTGGAGGGCACGCCCACCCTTACTGGGCGCGCGCCCCTGTTGATGGGGTCATGTACCTAGGGTAGGGTCACAGACCTGATCTAAGTACCCTGCCCAAAGACACCCTTAGAAGAGGTCACCTTCCAGTCGACCAACGAGGGACTCACTCGACTGACTTGAAGGACTCGACCACGAAGACTCACTCGACCACCCGAAGGTCAAGAGGCACTCTGCACTGCAACGGCCTGTAATTAAGTAGACTTTATGATAGTAAAGACACTTTATGTGGGGCATTACCAGTAACGCCCCGGACTTAACTCACCTTAAACCCTCTCCTACGTGGGCTGGCTGGGGTCCTGGCGCACTCTATATAAGCCACCCCCCTCCACAGGTAGAGGGGTTCGGCACCTTGTAACTCATATACACATAATCCACTCGACCGCCTCCGGGCTCCGAGACGTAGGGCTATTACTTCTTCCGAGAAGGGCCTGAACTCGTACATCCCTTGTGTTTACAACCTCTCCATAGCTAGGACCTTGCCTCTCCATACCTACCCCCACTCTACTATCAGGCTTAGAACCACGACAGTTGGCGCCCACCGTGGGGCAGGTGTTTTAGCGATTTTGTGGGGAAGTTGCGATTCTTCCGAGTACTTTCATCATGGTGGCTGCTGGAGTTTTGGTCGGGGGTCGAGAGATCCGTCTCGGCGCTCTCACCTTCATCGCCGACGACTCCGCCTGGCTCCAGGAGGCTCCACTCGACGTTGATGCGCTCCCCGTCCGCGGTGCGACGCATTTTCGCGCATGTGTCCGCGGCGTCCTGCTGCGGCAACCGTCGACCCCGTATCGGTCGACTCCCCCATCGGCCACCCTCCCGGTCTTCCGCCAGTGCAAGCGCTCGGGCCGGTCGAGGCTTCAGCGGTGGGTGAGGCACGCGGTGGCTCGCCAGTCGGCCACCATCCAAGTTGCGGCAATCGAGCCCGACGAATCTCTCTACGGCTTGTTCGATCTGTCGACTGGCTCCGTAGAGACCGCATCCGAGTGCGATAGCAGTGATCCAGCGGCGGAAATCCTGATGGTCGACGGGCCCCGCAGTCCCCCTGGCTTCGCCCGTGATGGTGGAGCAGGCGACGGAGGCGACCCCGCACGAGATCGCGAAGAGTACCAGCCCGAGCCACTCGACTCTCTGCAAAGAGAGGAACTTCGCCGCAGGAACGTGGATGCCCTGCGTACTCCCATCGCAGGAGAAACCCCCGAGGCTCGCGCCTTGGAGGAGGCACGTTTGGCCAATTTGGCCGAACGCACTCGACTGGAGAATCTTCAGCGAGCACTCGACGAGAGTCGACGTCAACTCTTCCCGCCGACTCAGGTATATCGAACCCCAATCCAGAATTTAGCAGCTGCGACCCGTATAGCAGAGTCCATCCAGCCTTCTCAGTCGGAAGCTGGCAGAGGCTTGATGCAGATCAGGGATCTGCTCCGGGCAGCAGGAGATCAGAATTCGGCCGTGTCGCAGTCGCGCAACAGAATTCACAGTCAATCCGTCGCTGCGAATACGGTTCAGTCGGCTCACAGCCCCAGATCGCCTCCGCGGCGTGAAGGGCGCAAGAATCGGCGAGACCAATATGGTGACCGACTCGACCGAGATGACAGGCGTCGAGTGCCCAGTTCCCCTCCGCGGGGTGGGTCTTACGCTCCTTGGCAGCAAGATAACAGACGTCAGCTCAGTGCGGGGCGAAGAGTTCCAGTCGACCCCAGAGAACCAGGCTTCGACGCGCGGTCCATTATCGTGCAAGGTTTGGTCGACCGGAATAGGGCCCATCGAGGTGGACTCGACAGAGATGCGCCCACAAGCAGTCGAGTGCATGTTTCTGGTCCTGAATGTTTCAGCAGGGCTATCAGAGCCGCAGTTATCCCCCCCAATTTCAGGTTGGCAACAGGAGTCAGCAAGTTCACTGGTGAGTCCAAGCCTGAAACTTGGCTTGAGGACTACCGAGTGGTGGTTCAGATTGGTGGTGAGAACGATGAGGTGGCCATGAAGCATTTGCCCCTCATGCTGGAAGGTTCTGCCAGGGCATGGTTGACTCAATTACCTCCTAGCAGCATTTACACTTGGGAAGATCTGTCCCGAGTGTTCATCAGAACGTTTGAAGGAACTTGCAAGCGACCAGCTGGACTGACAGAGTTGCAAGTCTGCGTGCAGAAGACCAATGAGACTCTCAGAGAATATATTCAGAGATGGATCACTTTGCACCATACTGTGGAGAATGTGTCTGATCATCAGGCAGTCTGCGCCTTTAAAGATGGCGTCAAGAACAGAGAATTAAGTTTGAAATTTGGTCGAACCGGTGACATGACCTTGAGTCGGATGATGGAGATTGCTACCAAGTACGCCAACGGCGAAGAAGAAGACCGACTCCGAAGCGGCAAGCACAAGCCGAGCCAGTCGGAAAAGGGAAACACCAGTCGGAAACAGAAGCGGAAGGCTGAACCGGCAGCTCCTGGAGAGGCTCTGGCCGTGACTCAAGGAAAGTTTAAAGGGAAGCCAAAAGGATCCTGGAACCCTAAGAAGGTGAAGGATAAAGAAGGGAACGATGTGATGGATATGCCGTGTCACATCCACACGAAGAAAGACGAAGAGGGGAATATCATCTACCCGAAGCATACCACTCGCCAATGTCGACTCCTGATCCAGCAGTTTCAGGGAAAACAGTCTAAGGACAAGGAGAAGGAGTCGGACAAGGCCGAAGACAAGGAGGACAGTGAGGAAGGATATCCGCATATCAACTCCACTCTGATGATCTTTGCAGATGTGGAAAGCAAGAGTCGATTGAAAGTCATTAACCGAGAAGTGAACATGGTTGCCCCAGCAAAAGAAAATTATCTGAAATGGTCCCAAATACCCATCACATTCGACCAATCTGATCACCCGACTCATATTGCCACCCCTGGGAGGCAAGCTTTGGTGGTCGATCCAGTCGTCGAAGGCACTCGACTGACAAAAGTGCTGATGGACGGTGGAAGCGGGCTGAATTTGTTGTATGCAGACACACTGAAAGGAATGGGCATTCCGATGTCCCGACTGAGCACCAGTAACATGAGCTTTCATGGAGTTATACCAGGGAAGAAAGCCGAGTAACTCGGCCAAATAGCTCTGGACGTGGTGTTTGGTGATTCGAAACATTTTCGCAAAGAAAAGTTGACGTTTGAGGTCGTGGATTTTCAGAGTGCATATCATGCCATTTTGGGGAGACTAGCTTACGCACGGTTCATGGCTCGACCATGTTACGTGTACCTCAAATTGAAGATGCCCGGCCCCAAAGGAGTGATCACTGTCACCGGTGATCGGAAAAAGGCAGAAGAGTGCTTTCAGAAGGGCTCAAAGATTGCCGATTCCCAGGTGACAGCGGTCGAGTTCGAGGAATACAAGCAAAACGCAGATCCGAGTGACTTGCTGCGATCCAAGAAACCCGCCACAGAGTCTGCATTTCAGTCGTCCGGTGAGACGAAGCCTGTTCACATTCACCCGACCGACCCCGATGCAGCTCCGACCCACATCACCACAACACTCGACCCAAAATAGGAAGAAGCGCTCATCCAGTTCCTCCGTGATAACTGGGACATTTTTGCATGGAAGCCCGCTGACATGCCAGGTGTTCCCAGGGGACTGGCTGAGCATCGCCTAAGAGTCGACTCATCTGCAAAACCAGTCAAAGAGCATCTTCGGCGGTCCGCCGTCCAGAAGAGAAAAGCCATTGGTGAGGAAGTGGCTCGACTGTTGGCGGCAGGATTTATCCGAGAGATATACCACTCCGAGTGGCTCGCTAATGTCGTCATGGTTCCTAAGAAGGACAAATCACTCCGAATGTGCATTGATTTCAAGCACATCAACCGGGCCTGCCCGAAAGATCATTTTCCTCTCCCTCGCATAGATCAAATTGTTGACTCGACCGCGGGATGCGAGAGATTATCTTTCCTAGATGCCTATTCCGGGTACCACCAGATCCGTCTGTACGGACCCGACGAGGTAAAAACAGCTTTCATCACTCCATTCGGGTGCTTCTGCTATATCACCATGCCGTTCGGCCTCAAGAATGCTGGAGCCACATTTATGCGAATGATTCAGAAGTGTCTACTCACTCAGATCAGTCGGAATGTGGAAGCGTATATGGATGATATCGTCGTCAAGTCACGAAAAGGTTCCGACCTGCTCGCTGACCTCGCCGAAACATTTGCCAACCTCAGAAGGTATCATATCAAGCTCAGTCCATCAAAGTGCACATTCGGAGTTCCTGGTGGCAAGTTACTCGGTTTTCTCGTTTCCGAACGAGGAATCGACGCTAATCCAGAGAAGATTGGCACTATTCTCCGAATGAAACGCCCTGTGCGAGTGCACGATGTCCAGAAGCTTACTGGATGCTTGGCCGCATTAAGTCGATTCATCTCATGACTCGGTGAAAAGGCATTGCCTCTTTACCGACTGATGAAGAAGGCAGACAAGTTCGAGTGGACTCCAGAAGCTGACGCAGCGTTTGCCGAGCTAAAATCTCTGCTCTCCACCCAGCCGGTGCTTGCTGCTCCAATCAGCAAAGAGCCTCTGTTGCTCTATATCGCAGCCACAGGACAAGTCGTCAGTACTGTGCTAACGGTCGAGCGGGAAGAAGAAGGAAAAGCTCTCAAAGTTCAGCACCCAGTGTATTATTTGTCTGAAGTCTTGACTCCATCCAAGCAGAGATATCCTCATTATCAGAAGCTTGTGTATGGAATATACATGACCACAAAGAAGGTTGCTCATTATTTCTCTGATCATTCCATCACAGTCGTCAGCGACGCTCCACTATCAGAGATTTTGCACAACAGAGATGCAACTGGTCGATTGGCTAAATGGGCGATTGAACTTCTTCCCCTTGATATCAAGTTTGAGGCAAAGAAAGCCATTAAGTCCCAGGCAATAGCAGATTTCCTCGCCGAGTGGATTGAACAGCAGCAGCCGACTGAAGTTCACTCGGAGCATTGGACCATGTTCTTTGATGGCTCTAAGATGTTGAATGGTTCCGGTGCTGGGGTTGTCCTGGTTTCCCCCAGAGGAGATAAGCTCAGATATGTGCTCCAGATTCACTTTGATTCCTCTAACAATGAGGCAGAATATGAGGCCCTCTTATATGGGTTGCGCATGGCCATTTCACTCGGCGTCCGTCGCCTGATGGTCTATGGCGACTCGGATTTAGTGGTCAACCAAGTGATGAAGGAGTGGGACGTGAGAAGCCCAGCCATGACTGGATACTGCAGTGCAGTGAGGAAGCTGGAAAAGAAGTTCGAGGGGTTGGAGCTCCATCATATACCCCGACTGAAAAATCAAGCAGCTGATGATCTAGCAAAGATAGGTTCCAAGAGAGAAGCCATTCCGAGTGGTGTGTTCTTGGAGCATATACACACTCCGTCAGTCAAAGAAGATCCTTTCACCGAAGACGCTCCACAGCCCAAGAGTGCCACAAATCCGACTGAGGTTGAAGTCCCAGCGGTGGTCGACTTGATCATGGAGGTCTTGGTGGTCATTCCCGACTGGACAGTTCCATATATCGCGTATATCCTGAGAAAAGAGCTTCCGGAGGATGAGGAAGAGGCTCGACAGATCGTCCGTCGATCTAAGGCCTTTACCGTAATCAAAGGACAATTATACAGAGAAAGCGCGACTGGAGTTGGTCAGAAGTGCATAACGCCAGAAGAAGGTCGACTCATCCTCAATGATATCCACTCGGGGACCTATGGTCATCATGCGTCCTCTCGGACCATCATGGCCAAAGCATACCGAGCCGGATTTTACTGGCCAAAGGCGAATGAGATGGCAAAGGAGATAGTGGATAAGTGCGAGGGATGTCAGTTCTACTCGAATATGTCGCACAAGCCTGCATCGGCTCTGAAGACCATCCCACTCGTCTGGCCTTTCGCGGTATGGGGGTTGGACATGGTCGGTCCTTTGAGAACAGGGCGAAGCGGCTTCACGCATGTACTGGTGGCAGTCGACAAGTTCACCAAGTGGATCGAGGCTAAACCAATCAAGAACCTTGACACCGGCACTGTTGTTAGCTTCATCAGGGAACTAATATTCAGATATGGAGTCCCGCACAGCATCATTACGGATAATGGGTCGAACTTTGACTCGGAGGAATTCAGAGATTTCTGTAACTCTCAAGGCACACGGGTCGACTACGCTTCAGTCGCCCATCCGCAGTCGAATGGACAGGCGGAGCGAGCCAATGGCCTGATTCTCAAGGGATTGAAACCCCGACTGACGCGTGATCTCAAGCATGCAGCTGGAGCTTGGGTCGACGAACTTCCCTCAGTGCTTTGGGGACTGCGGACCACACCTAATCGGTCGACCGGAAGAACTCCATTCTTCTTGGTCTATGGAGCTGAAGCAGTCTTGCCGAGTGATCTTCTCCACAATGCTCCTCGAGTTGAAATCTACAACGAAGCAGAAGCTGAACAAGCGCGGCAGGACGCAGTTGACCTTTTAGAGGAAGAAAGGGAGATGGCTCTGATCCGGTCGACCATCTACCAACAAGATTTGCGTCGTTTCCACGCCAGAAATGTGAGAGGTCGAGCCTTCCAGGAAGGAGATTTGGTTCTCCAAGTGGATCAGCACAAACCACACAAGCTTGCTCCTTCTTGGGAAGGTCCCTTCATCGTCACCAAGGTTCTCCACAACGGGGCGTACCGTCTTTACAACGTCGAGCATAATATCGACGAGCCCCGATCTTGGAACGCGGAACTACTCCGCCCATTTTACACTTAAGGTTTATCACTCGGATGAGTTGCAATAAAGTACTTCTGTAGTTCATGGACCTCAAAATAATAGTGTCATAGTTCCTCCATAATTTTTGTCACTTTTTATTTTTGTCCAATAAAATTCCCCCTCAGTGGGTGACTTAGCCGCGAATCCGTTTCGCCTAAGTTTGTAAAAATCCTACCGAGTGGTGAGCCAGACTCCCACTCGGAGGCTTAGCTGCGAATCCGTTTCGCCTAAGTTATCGAAATCCTACCGAGTGGTAAGCCAGACTTCCACTCGGGGGCTTAGCTGCAGTCCAAGCACTCGCCTAAGTTATAAAAATCCTACCGAGTGAAGAGCAAACCTCTCACTCGGGGGCTTAGCTGCAGCCCTGTGCTCGCCTAAGTTATCAAAATCCTACCGAGTGGTAAGCCGGACTTCCGCTCGGAGGCTTAGCTGCAGCCCTGTGCTCGCCTAAGTTTGTAAAAAATCCTAACGAGTGAAGAGCAAACCTCTCACTCGGGGGCTTAGCTGCAGTCCAAGCACTCGCCTAAGTTATAAAAATCCTACCGAGTGAAGAGCAAACCTCTCACTCGGAGGCTTAGCTGCAGCCCAGTGCTAGCCTAAGTTATCAAAATCCTTCCGAGTGAAGAGCAAACCTCTCACTCGGAGGCTTAGCTGCAGCCCAGTGCTCGCCTAAGATATAAAAATCCTACCGAGTGGTAAGCCGGACTTCCGCTCGGAGGCTTAGTTGCAGTCCAAGTACTCGCCTAAGTTATCGAAATCCTACCGAGTGAAGAGCAAACCTCTCACTCGGGGGTTTAGCTGCAGCCCAGTGCTCGCCTAAGATATAAAAATCCTACCGAGTGGTAAGCCGGACTTCCACTCGGAGGCTTAGCTGCAGTCCAAGTACTCGCCTAAGTTATCTAAATCCTACCGAGTGAAGAGCAAACCTCTCACTTGGAGGCTTAGCTGCAGTCCAAGTACTCGCCTAAGTTATAAAAATCCTACCGAGTGGTAAGCCGGACTTCCACTCGGAGGCTTAGCCGCAGCCCAGTGCTCGCCTAAGTGGACTAAGGAATAAGTCGATTGCAGTAAAGGCGCCCTGCTTTGAACCTGCAAAAGACATTTCGAGCCAAAAGCAATCATATTCAAGCACCAAATTCAAGTTCGAATCGATATCTAAAGGAACCGAAAGTGCTCAGGCGTTAAGCCCGTTAAGGTTTATCGGTTACAATTCCACTCGGCATACCGAGGCAAATTTAAAGCGTCGAGCTTAGAAGAAGTTTTTTACCCCTCCTGTGGAGGGCTGGAAGGTGCAACAAACTCATCAAGATCAATTCCGTCTGCGATCCGAGTGGCAGCCGCAAGGAAAGTTTCCATAAAGGACCTGAAGTCGTGTTTCTTGGTGTTGGCCACCCAGAGGGCCGCCAGCTTCTCTTCTGGCGCATCTTTGCAGTGGACTCGGGCCAGACACAGAGCAACATCTGCACCGCACCGAGTCGAGGACTTCTTCCATTCCTGCACTCGACCAGGGATCGTGTTCAAGCGAGCCATCAACGACTCAAGGTCATTCTGAAGTGTCTTCCCGGGCCAGAGCGTCGAGTCGATGCGAGATGTGGCGACCTTCAGCCTTGCGAGATAGTCCACGACAGCTGCAACACAGGACTCCAGTCGGAAAACATCCATGGCAACTTCGTCGTTCACCGGAGAATTGATGGGGTCGAGGTTTGGCTCCAGCCGGCTAGTTTCTTCTTCAAAGTTTTGGCAAAATTCTGCAAGGACGATCACTGAGTCAAGGGAATGGTCGAATGGAAAAACCACGATTGGAAATGATTGTCAAGCATAGAGGTTTACCTTCAAGCATAAGAAACAGCTTCTTGGCAAGACCACTCAGGAAGGCCTCCAGATCATTTTTCTTCCCAGTCAACTTACTGACTTGGTCGGTCAGGGCAGCTTTATCAGTTTTCAGTCGACTGACCTCCTTGTTGGCAATCCCAAGAGCAGCTTTTAGATTGGTATTGTCTTGTTCAAGCTTGGTGACTGAAGCTAGCTTCTCGTCAGCGAGCTTGATCTTCTCAGCTAGTTCAAGGTCTTTTTTCTGTTGGGCCTCCCTTACCTTACCTGCAAGTTACAGCAAGATCAGATTTTGAAACAAACGAAGGGGAAGATCAGTCGTCAAGGTCTCACCAAACATACCTTCGGTCTCCTCCTTTGCCTTCATCAGTTTCTCCTGAACCAGCTTCAAATTCAGCTCGAGCTGAACGTGCTTGTTTTCCAGCTCAGAGTAGCGAGCCACAAGATCACAGGAGTTCTGCGAAGAACCAATCGACTAAATGTCAAATATAATTCACTTCCGAGTGAAAAAGGAAAAATCACACGTTTCTAAGACTACAGCCGAATACAAGCATTCGACCGTAGTCTCGGGGACTACACCCAGTGGGTGCACTCAGCGTGCCCCCACTAATCCTATCGAAGATAGAGTCGACCAGTCGACCTCAAAAAAAAAGAGAGAGATGTATTCTTTAAGACTGTAATCGACTGCAAGCAGTCAACCACAGTCTCGGGGACTACACCCAGTGGGCGCACTCAGCGTGCCCCCACCGGTTTGCGAAATCCATTCGACATAGTTGAATGACGCAAAGACTTACATTATAAAACCTAAAGCCGACTGCCAGCAGTCGACCTTAGCCTTGGGGACTACACCCAGTGGGTGCACTCGGCGTGCCCCCACTAATCCTATTGAAGACAGAGTCGACCAGTCGACCAGTTTGCGAAATCCAGTCGACATAGTCGAATGACGGAAAGACTGAAATTATAAAGCCTAAGGCCGACTGCCAGCAGTCGACCTTAGCCTTGGGGACTACACCCAGCGGGTGCACTCAGCGTGCCCCCGCTAACACGGAGTTTAAATTGACACACCCACTGGGTGACTACTATAAATTCTGGAAAGGAAAAGTTTTTGATAGCATATGCTAACAGAACAGGCGGTGGTCGACTGACCTGAACATTGCTTTGAAGGGCGGAACTGGCGTCGTAAGCTGCCTGGCTCGCATCCCGGATGGTCCTTAGCTGCTCCATCATGATCCCTGCCTGGCGTATCGCCTCCTTCGCGGCGCCAGCTTGGTCCTCTGGGACGCGGTGTGTCGTGAAGAGGGAGGGCTGCTGAGCACTCGTCAGTGGATCTGCGAAGGACACAGTGTGTCGAGTGGTATTCTCTTCCTCCGCAATCAGAGTCTCAGGCGCCGTCACATCCTGGGGCACCCTGCTGGCAGACGCTTTCCTACTATTTCTGCGCTTCAGCGGTTCCTCATCCTCATCATCATCAGGGAGAGTGATAACAACATTGGGTGGAGCTACAGAGAAGAATCAAGATTAGAGATCATGAGTCAGTCGACTAAAAACGGCGTTAAGAATATAGTACCTGGTTTTGAAGTTGTTGCGTCCTCCATCTCATGGTCATCAGCCCGGGCTGAGGTCTCAGAAGTAGCAGCACTGCAACTCCAAAGAATCAGTCGACTAACTTCAGCGTCAACCAGAGACAAAGTTCACACAAAATAAGAAGACTTAAGCAGCATGATTACCCTGATATGGTGGGGATGGACACCTTCATCTTCGGCAGGAGCTTGGTCGGCTTTGACGGAGCCGCCCTGGGCTGCTTCGGCGCCTTTTCAGTCGGCGCCGGAGAGGTGGTCCGAGGGCGCTTGGTCGACTGGGCAGCGGTCGCAACTCCCTTGCCACGTTCAGTCGAAGGGTCGTGGACAAGCTTCGACCGCCTTTCTGAGCGCGGTGGTACGACCTCCTCCTCCTCTTCTTCCTCGTCTTCAGCGTCATCTTCATCACCGTCATCATCATCATCGTCATCATCATCCTCAGCAACGTCCGAGTCCCATTCCTCCTCCTCCTGGCTCTCGCCCCCACTCGCCTCACCCTCCTCAGTCGGGGCTTGTGCTCCATTGGGCATCGAGTACAGCTCGGTGAGGGCCTGGTAGACATCAAGACAAGGATCAATCGACCAATTGGCAGAATAAACAGAAATGAATATGACAAGAACACAGTGGAGAGCAGAGCAGGCATACCTTGTTTGGATCACTGTTGTGGTCGAGTGGAGGAATCCTTCTGGCTCCGCGTGGGTTATCCTTGTTTCCGGTAACGGCGGCCATCCATCTTTCCAGAGTGACATCATCGACTGCTTCTGGATGGACTCGAGTCTCGTCTTCAGTCCCACAGTACAACCACATGCAGTGGCTCCGGAACTGAAGGGGCTGGATACGACGCCTAAGGAAAACCTCCAGGAGATCCATGCCCGTCACTCCCTCCCGAACCAACTGCACCACGCGCTCCATCAACATCTTCACGTCAGCTTTCTCCTCCGGAATCAACTTCAGAGAGGAGGGCTTGTTCACTCGGTCCATGGTAAACTGAGGGAGTCCACTCGACTGCCCCGGCGTCGACTGATCCTGGTAGTAGAACCAGGTCGACTGCCAGCCTCTGACTGACTCGGGAAAAGTCATGGCTGGGAACGTGCTCTTATTCCTCACCTGGATCCCCAGGCCCCCACACATTTGGACGACTCAGGTTCTTTCGTCGCCTGGGCTCGCCTTCTTCACGGTCTGAGAGCAACACGTGAATATATGCTTGAACAAGCCCCAGTGCGGTCGACAGCCCAGAAAACCCTCACACATGGACACGAATGCGGCAAGATAGGCGATAGAATTTGGGGTAAAGTGGTGGAGCTGCGCTCCAAAGAAGTTCAAGAAACCACGGAAGAAAATACTCGGCGGCAAAGAAAATCCACGATCAACATGGGTGGCCAAGAGCACGCACTCACCCTCTTCTGGCTGGGGCTGCCACTCCTTCCCCGGAAGCCTCGCAGCTCCATGAGGGATCAGACCCTCATTGGCCATGTCGAGGAGATCTTTCTCCGTGATGGTCGACTGGATCCAATCTCCTTGGACCCAGCCCTTCGGCAGGCGGGATCTAGACGAAGACCCGCCGCGGCTGGTGGATCTCCCCTGCGCCTTCTCCATCGTCGGCGCCTTCTTCGCGCGTTCCAGCGCCACCGTCTTCTCCTTGGCCATGGTTGCCGGTGAGACGCGCGAGGAGAAGTTGTGCGGAGGCGAGAGCGAGCGCGCTGGACGGAGACGAAGGGAGCAGAGAAAGAGAATGCTGAGGCACTGTACAAAAACCCTCGCCGGGCGCATTTATAAGGTCCCTTCCGAGTGGATGACAGGTGGGCCCGGTCGATCTAATCATATCCAGGAACAGTTATGCAGGCGGGATACGTGGCGAAGAAAGCGGCGCGGGGATCGAGGCGTCTATGTCCCGTTCCATCCGAACGCCGCGGCCCGCTCCGCTTCGCGCGCTTCCCCAAATTTCGCATCCCGCGGAATCCGCGAACGGCAGACCGGTCTGTCAGACGCGGGATTCCCTGCGATCCGTCGCTCGGAAATCGTCAAAGCCCGAAAGATCATTCGACGAAAGAAGAGAATGGATCGAGTCGACTGAAAACAAGTTGGTCACTATCAACGAAGAGATTCTTTGGTCCAGAACAACGCACGACCAGTGTGCAAAAGTTAATCGGAAACAACATCAACTCTTTCCTCACTCGAAGCCTCAATCCATTTGGGGGCTAATGATGGGGTCATGTACGTAGGGTAGGGTCACAGACCTGATCTAAGTACCCTGCCCAAAGACACCCTTAGAAGAGGTCACCTTCCAGTCGACCAACGAGGGACTCACTCGACTGACTTGAAGGACTCGACCACAAAGACTCACTCGACCACCCGAAGGTCAAGAGGCACTCTGCACTGCAACGGCCTGTAATTAAGTAGACTTTATGATAGTAAAGACACTTTATGTGGGGCGTTACCAGTAACGCCCCGGACTTAACTCACCTTAAACCCTCTCCTACGTGGGCTGGCTGGGGTCCTGGCGCACTCTATATAAGCCACCCCCCTCCACAGGTAGAGGGGTTCGGCACCTTGTAACTCATATACACATAATCCACTCGACCGCCTCCGGGCTCCGAGACGTAGGGCTATTACTTCTTCCGAGAAGGGCCTGAACTCGTACATCCCTTGTGTTTACAACCTCTCCATAGCTAGGACCTTGCCTCTCCATACCTACCCCCACTCTACTGTCAGGCTTAGAACCACGACACCTGTCTCGTGGACAACTCGTGTGCCTCTCGGACTCCGTTTTCTTGCACGTTACGTATTTTGGTCGGTAAAAATTCATTATATATACTCCCGAAGGTTTTGACCACCGTATCACGCAAATATCCTCTGTTTTCATTTCGAGTTGTTCCTGTTGCAGAGTAAAAGCAAGATGTCTTCTCAGGAGTCAGTCGGGGAGAGTAGGGTGTCTCACCCAACACCAGGTCCAGGAGCAAATAGCGATTCCTATCACTTTGGACCATCAACAGAGGATGAGATGGAGGCTGATTTGAAAAGGATAGATGCCATGGAGGAAGATCAAGAAGTTACCTCTCATCTCCAAGCAGAATTCATGATGGGGGAACTACCTAGCATGGCTATTCCAACTTTGGTCATCCCTTCCAACTTTAGATTTCTTTCTTATGAAAATATGAAAAAGAGCTTCACTTGTTCTCTAGAAGCTATGTAGCATCCTTGGGTAAAGGGAGCTTTGGCCGTTACGGGCAAGCTCCGTAAAGAAATTATGGACCTCAAACAACAAGTCAATAATCTCGAGGAGGAGAACCGTATCCTGAGGGGCATCATCGCCAAGATTATCATGACGCCAACCGTGAAGAAGGAAACATAATTACATGGGTATGGGCACTCCCCTTGGCAACTACCAAGCTTGGGGGAGGTGCCCCGGTATCGTATCACCATCACACTCCTATCTTTACCATTTTATTTAGTTCAATCATTTTAGTAGTATCTTGATCTAGTAGTTTCAAGTTTTGATATCAAGTAGTTTTGAGTTTTGCTTTGTGATCTCTTTTTGTAATCGAGTCCGTGAGCTATCTATAATAAGATTAGTGTTGAGTCAAGGGCTTTGCTATATTGCTATGATCTTGAGAAAGTAGACAGAATAAAAGAGTTCATATTGATCTTATGGATAGTGATGACTTCACACATAGAAAGTATGAGGCATAAAAGTTGTTGAGGGTTGATAAACATAGTTTTGGTCATCGTTTCAATTAATAGGAAGTGATAAGGAAAGAGGGGTTCACATACAAATATATTATCTTCGACACCTTTTATAATTGGGAGCACTCATTAAGTATGACATGCTAAAAGAGTTGACGTTGGACAAGGAAGTCAACGTAATGGTTTATGTTTTTGCACATCTCAGTTAAAGTATATTGTCATTGACCTTCCAAACATGTTGAGCTTGCCTTTCCCCCTCATGATAGCCAAATTCCTTGCACCAAGTAGAGATACTACTTGTGCTTCCAAATATCCTTAAACCCAGTTTTGCCATGAGAGTCCACCATACCTACCTATGGATTGAGTAAGATCCTTCAAGTAAGTTGTCATGTTGCAGGCAATAAAAATTGCTATCTAAATGTGTATGACTTATTAGTGCAGAGAAAATAAGCTTTATACGATCTTGCTGTGGAAGTAATAAAAGCGACGGACTACATAATAAAGGTCCACATACAAGGGGCAATATAAAGTGACGTTCTTTTGCATTAATATTTTGTGCATCAACCCTAAATGCACATGACAACCTCTGCTTCCCTCTGCGAAGGGCCTATCTTTTACTTTATGTTTTTACTTTATGCTTGAGTCAAGGTGATCCACACCTTTCCCTTTTTCATTTTATCGTTTGGCAAGCTCCTCGTATTTGAAAGATCATGATATATATATATATATATATATATATATATATATATATATATATATATATATATATATCCAATTGGATGTAAGTTAGCATGGGCTATTATTGTTGACATCACCTAAAGGTGAATACGTTGGGAGGCAACACAATAAGCCCCTATCTTTCTCAGTGTCCGGCTGAAACTCCATAACCACAAGTATGGCATGAGTGTTAGCAATTATAGAAGACTACATGATAGTTGAGTATGTGGACTTGCTGAAAAGCTCTATTGTTGACTCTTTCTGATGTTATGATAAATTGAAATTGCTTCAATGACTGACATTATAGTTTGTTAGTTCTCAATGAAGTTTTTGAACCGTACTTCACATTGTGAATTGTTTGTTACTTGAGCATAAGAAATCATATGATAAAATCTATATATGTTATTGTTATAAGAATGATCATGATGCCCTCATGTCCGTATTTTATTTTTATCGACACCTCTATCTCTAAACATGTGAACATATTTTTCGATTTCGGCTTCCGCTTGAGGACAAGCGAGGTCTAAGCTTGGGGGAGTTGATACGTCTATTTTGCATCATGCTTTTATATCAATATTTATTGCATTATGGGCTATTATTACACATTATATCTCAATACTTATGGCCATTCTCTCTTATTTTACAAGGTTTACCATGAAGAGGGGGAATGCCGGCAGCTGGAATTCTGGCTGGAAAAGGAGCAAACATTGGAATCCTATTCTGCACTGCTCCAAAAATCCTGAAACTCCACGAAACATGTTTTTGGAATTAATAAGAATTATTGGGCGAAAGAAATACATCAGGGGGCCCACACCCTGTCCAGGAGGGTGGGGGCGCCCCCCCCCCCCTACTGGGCGCGCCCCCCTGTCTCCTGGGCCCCCTGGTGGGCCCCCGGTGTCCATCTTCTGCTATATGAGAGCTCTTACCCTGGAAAAAATCGTGGGCAAGCTTACGGGATGAAACTCCACAGCCACGAGGCGGAACCTTAGCGGAATCAATCTAGGGCTCCGGCGAAGCTGTTCTGCCGGGGACACTTCCCTCCGGGAGGGGGAAATCATCACCAACGTCATCACCAATGATCCTCTCATCGGGAGGGGGTCAATCTCCATCAACATCTTCACCAGCACCATCTCCTCTCAAAACCCTAGTTCATCTCTTGTATCCAATCTTGTATCAAAACAACAAATTGGTACCTGTGGGTTGCTAGTAGTGTCGATTACTCCTTGTAGTTGATGCTAATTGGTTTACTTGGTGAAATATCATATGTTCAGATCCTTTATGTATATTATTACTCCTCTGATTATGAACATGAATATGCTTTGTGAGTAGTTACGTTTGTTCCTGAGGACATGGGTGAAGTCTTGCTATTAGTAGTCATGTGAATTTGGTATTCGTTCGATATTTTGATGAGATGTATGTTGTCTTTTCCTATAGTGGTGTTATGTGAAAGTCGACTACATGACACTTCACCATTATTTAGGCCTAGAGGAAGGCATGGGGAAGTAATAAGTAGATGATGGGTTGCTAGAGTGACAAAAGCTTAAACCCTAGTTTATGCGTTGCTTCGTTAGGGGCTGATTTGGATCCATATGTTTAATGTTGTGGTTAGGTTTACCTTAATACTTCTTTTGTAGTTGCGGACGCTTGCAATAGGGGTTAATCATAAGTGGGATGCTTGTCCAAGTAAGGGCAGTACCCAAGCACCGGTCCACCCACATATCAAATTATCAAAGTACCGAACGCGAATCATATGAACGTGATGAAAACTAGCTTGACGATAATTCCCATGTGTCCTCGGGAGCTCCTTTCTCATTATTAGAAATTGTCCAGGCTTATCCTTTGCTACATAAAGGATTGGGCCACCTTGATGCACTTTATTTACTTTATTTACTTGTTACTTGTTACTATTTATCTTATCACAAAACTATCTATTCCCTACAATTTCAGTGCTTGCAGAGAAAACCTTACTGAAAATCGCTTATCATTTCCTTCTGCTCCTCATTGGGTTCGACACTCTTACTTATCGAAAGGACTACGATAGATCCCCTACACTTGTGGGTCATCATTGGCCACCCTGACTCAAAACCAGGAGAGCTTGGAGAGGATCATGGAGCAGAAATTTTATGCTCTTGATGTCGAGGTAACTGAGATCCAAACTGCAGTTGAGCAACTTCAGGAGGAAGTGGAGGAGAAGAAGGGCAAGTCTACTACAAATGCTTTTGCTAGAGTGCCCAGAGGATAGAGATCTGCTGCAGTGCCAGTCACAGATACTAGAGCTACAACATCTGCACCAGCTGCCACAGCTTCAGTGCCACCAGCTCCAGCATCCACTCCACCAGCTCCAGCTACATCAACAGACGCTTTCATCCTGGGAGTCATCTCTATGCCACCTCATGAAGACCAAGCCTGAGAGTCCTTTAGCACTATGCATCTTTTGAACTTTTTGGTAACTTGTTGCCAAAGGGGGAGAAAATGTATAGATCATAGGCTTCGAGAGAGAGTGTTGCTTTTTATCTCTCTTGTTTTTGGTTGAACTTATTGTTTGTGTGCTTGCTTGATACATTATGTATTTTGTGAGATACTTGGATGATCATGTGTTTGATCATATGCTTGTTGGATGAGATTACCCTTAATGCTTGTTGGATGATATTATCTCTTATATCCTTATATGATCATTCACTTTGCTTGATGATGAGTGCATGTGTTCAATTATTATCATTTTGAGCGCTCCACCAAGATGTATGTGACATGAAAGAGTAACCCATGATCCTAACACATTGTGCATTTGCAGTCCAAAGCAAATTTTAAATAGTGCACAAATTTAGGGGGGGCTCTTGCTTATCACATACTTCTCAAAGCGACGATGTTTTTCAATCTTATTATCATTTGTCGAAGTTTTAATCTATATGTTGTCATCAATTACCAAAAAGGGGGAGATGGAAAGCGCAACTATCCCTGGGTGGTTTTGGTAATTCCTAACAACATATAGCTCATTGAGCTAATGTTATTTCAAGATAAATATTTCAGGAAAGCTCAATGATTGGCATGGCATGGATGAGAAACATGGACCCCTCAAAATGCTAAGGACAAAAGGATTGGCTCAAGCTCAAAGCACAAGACTCTACATTTTCCATTTCAGTGATCCAAGGTCACATTGAGTCCATAGGAAAAGCCAATACTATCAAGAGGGGGTGAGGTGTTGCTTAATGAGTTTCTTGCTCAAAGTGCTTAGTGATATGCTCCAAAAACCCTCAACTACTTTCTCACATCCACATATGTCCCAAACCAAAAGTCAAACTCGGCCTTACCGAAACTTTCTATCCGGCGCCACCGAGTTCAGTTGACATGGTCATTGCCAGAAACCCTAGTCCTTTCGGTCTCACCGATAGGGATCTCGGTCTCACCGAGATGGGATTGTAATCTCTCCGTTTCCCTTCGTAACGTTTCGGTCAAACCGAGATGAGCGATCGGTCCCACCGAGATTGCAATGCAAACTATCTGTTTCCCTTTCGTAACGTTTTGGTCCAACCGAGATGAGCGAATCGATCCCACTGAGTTTGCCTGACCAACTCTCTGTGTGTCTATTACCAAAATCGGTCTCACCGAGTTTGTGTAATCGGTCTCACCGAGATTACGTTATGCCCTAACCCTAACGATACTGGTCCCACCGAGTTGACATGTCGGTCCCACCGAAATGCCTAATGCTCACATTATGAACTAAATCGGTCTGACCGAGTTTCACGATTCGGTCCCACCGAGTTTGGTAAGTTGTGTGTAATGGTTAGATTTTGTGTGGAGGCTATATATACCCCTCCACCCACTCTTCATTCGTGGAGAGAGCCATCAGAACATGCCTACACTTCCAACATACATTTTCTGAGAGAGAACCACCGACACTTGTGTTGAGGTCAAGATATTCCATTCCTACCACATAAATCTTGATCTCTAGCCTTCCCCAAGTTGCTTTCCACTCAAATCTTCTTTCCACCAACTCCAAATCCTGTGAGAGAGAGTTGAGTGTTGGGGAGACTATCATTTGAAGCACAAGAGCAAGGAGTTCATCATCAACACACAATGTGTTACTTCTTGGAGAGTGGTGTCTCCTAGATTGGCTAGGTGTCACTTGGGAGCCTCCGTCAAGATTGTGGAGTTGAACCAAGGAGTTTGTAAGGGCAAGGAGATCACCTACTTCGTGAAGATCTACCCTAGTGAGGCAAGTCCTTCATGGCGACGTCCATGGTGGCATAGACAAGGTTGCTTCTTCGTGGACCCTTCGTGGGTGGAGCCCTCCGTGGACTCGCGCAACCGTTACCCTTCGTGGGTTGAAGTCTCCATCAACGTGGACGTACGATAGCACCACCTATCAAAACCACGGATAAAAAATCTCCATGTCAACATTGCGTTTGCCTCCTCAAACTCCTCCCTTTACCTTCATATGCAATTGTTTTACATTCCGCTGCTATACTCTTAGAATTGCATGTGTAGGTTGATTGCTTGACTTGTGCTAAGTTGCTAAAATCTGCCAAGAACTAAAATTGGGAAAATGCTAGATTTTTATTTGGTCAAGTAGTCTAATCACCCCCCCCCCCTCTAGACATACTTTCGATCCTACACTTACCATTTCATTACTCTGGCGAAGTGTGCCTAAAGCTTTTGAAGTCTATTAACCAACTATTATTGCATGAGGCTTACAATCTAGTTTATACGAGGCTAATGATTGCATAGTTTTGTTTGTTGTAGTAGGTTTGTGTGACTCCCTCTGCACTTCATTATGATCCCTAAGACTCTTTTGGAACATGGCACACAATGTTCCATCTAGTTAATGTGAGCTACAGAATGGCTAGTTGTTTGCTTACTTATACACGAGGTATATATAAATTTGTGACATGTATGTGTTTTGGATTTGGCCCCAACATCATGCTCCGTTGGTGAGCTATGAGGAGATCTCTGTATGCGAGCTGCACAGACTAACAATGACTTTTATCTCACTTCCTTTGGATGCCCTTTGGTGATGGAGCGTGGCGAGCTCCTGACTTGTGTTTGTGTGTTTGATGCTCTAGACCCTACTTCTGAGTTTTCAGAGGATGGCCCCGTGGACGTAGGCGCACTAGAACTACGTGAGAATCTGTGTAAGGCCTCCTTGGGCATCCTTTGTTTGATCCCATCAAGCTCTCTTTTTAGGGCCTTTCTGTGTTTGTCTGCTACTCTGGCCATCTCATCGCTTTTGCATGCGTAGTCTATTAGTTCAGTATAGTCCTTAGTCAAGACTGCGTGCCTCACAAAGTCCATGGTTGCCTCTGGTCTGTTCTCATGCACGGCCAAGACTGCATTCGATGTGTGTGGCCCTAACGCCTCGTCAGCGTCCCAAGTCCATCGTCGTCGTATGAAATGGCGGTGAAAATGATTTACCGCGTGCACATCCATTACTCTGAGTATGTGGCAGCACACGATCCCGTCCCATTCATACTTGTAGCATTTGCAATAGTACTCATCATCCTTTATGTTGTCCCTCACATAGTAGTTTCTTCCTTTGTCTGGATCCTCTGGTTCTCAATCAGACATGTCCCTCAGAGTACACACCTTTTATGTCCATTTGTCAATCTGATAAATAGCATATGAGGAGGACCGTTTTATTTCTTCCTAGAACCTGCATGTTTTGTGGTCATTACTTTCTTTTTTATATTATTTTTTTATTTTTTTACAGTAGGCCACGAATGGCAACCATACTAAATTCAACACGGAAAACAAAGTGTAAAACACATGGCAAATATGATTGCTTCCACATGGCAATTGTAGTTCATTTTATATGGCAGCCGAAGTGTGACCCACATGGCAACCATTCTGGTATCTTAATGTTTTGCACATGTCAAACTAGCAGTTGTACATGGCATATTATAGTAGGTCAAACTTGGCAATTATAGTAAACTCAACATGGCAAACAAAGTGTAGTACACATGGCAATTATGGTTGTTTCAACATGGTAACTGTAGCAAATTTTCAATTACAGTACATTCCACATGGCAACTATAGTACATTCAAGATGGCAAACAAAGTGCAAAACACATGGTAACTATGGTTTGTTCTCCAATTGGAAAATGTAGTTCATTTTCAGCATGCATACATAGTTCAATCTATATGGCAGCTACATTCCACTACACATGGCAAACATATTTGTTATTTGGCTGTTACTTTGCAAAACATAGCATGTACCATGGTTCTTGCTTTTTCCTAGCCCTTTTTTTTAATGTCTGATGGTGAATGCATTCTGCAATACACGTCAACTACTTCTGTACGTGCATACAGTTACATGAAAAAGATTTTGTTGGTGTATATTTTTCTTAAGTGTTGTGTTCACTTTGTATGACAGGAAATTAGGTTGCTTAAGTGTTGTGTTCGCTTCTTGCTGCAGCTCCGCAACCAGTATTTTCTGTTGCAAAGCTATGTATTGCTTGGCAAACTGTAGCAATGAGTTGATGGGGCTCACATAACACTTCAAAACGGCATTGAAACCTTCACTGTGTTGCATACTTTGTAGAAATGGGTAGAAGCACTGCATAAAGAAGGCTGGCACCCAGTACTTTCCCTTCTCCCACAGGTTTTGAAGGGTTTTGTTGTCTTGAACTTGGTATTTTTTAATCATGGTCATCCAGCTCCATTCAAACTCTTCCACTGTTAAGTTGTGGTCCACACACAACTCGAATGCCGTATGTAGATCTTGACAGTCAGCAAAGAACGGTCTCATAGTCTCTTATGTTTACCTTATAATATGCCACCTGCAGTGCCTATGCACTGCAAGGGGAAAGACCTCCTTGATGCCTCCACCCATGCTAAAGTCTTGGTCCGTTATTATGTTCATTGGAGCAAGTCCATCCATGCACTCCAAGAAGGTTTTGAACAGCTACCTGTAGCCATCAATATCTTTGTTCCGTACAAGGCCGCAACCAAATGCAAGGACTGGTTGTGGTTGTTTATGCCTATGAATGGAGCACATGGCATCTTGTACATATTTTGATATATGTCGCGTCGAAAGAAATGCAGTCACGAAAATGTTTGTAGGCTCTCCGCGCTGCACCATCCACTCAGTACATTTTTTTGACACGGTCCTCATCGTCGAGTCTTATTCTGTAGAAGAAATAGGGATCCTCCTTCTCTTTCTCTTTGAAGTAGGCAATGTTGTCTTCTACGTCAGCTAACTTGCTTTCTCTGTGATACTTTGCCTTCAGGTATGTGACGTCTGCTGGTAGGTAGGGCAAGCTACTCAGTTTTCCATCTTTGATGTGGATGACGGGCAGTATCTGGACCATTATTGCAGTATTGACATTGGAATCATGCAGCAATTTTATATACTGCTTCTCCTGGGGGCTGAATCCTCGGTCGACGCTCAAAAATTTTACCAGGTCAAACAACCTAATCATCTCATAATTGTGATCGTCGACAAACTCTTTGACGATGCACCAAGCTCCTTCCATGTTGAGCCTCATTCTGGTAGGGCATATCGTCTTCAAAACGACGCCTCTTCTGCGATCTAGTACAACTGGCCCATCAGCCTTGGATTTCTTATTCTTTATCGCCTTGTAGCATCTCGACTCATCTCTGCTATACTCCCCGGTTGTTTCCAGTTTCCTATGGTATTCCGTGTTTACCGCGAAGCCATTGAATTTTGCATAACTCTAATAGTATTTCTTGGCATCATCAAATGTACTAAATCTCTGACCAATGTACGGTGGTTGAGTTGGCATGAATTCTGGCTGTCCCTCTTCTTCCTCTTCCTGCATTTCGTCATAATTTTCCTCATTCACTTCTGTATTGGTGATGTTTCTTCGGTTTGTACATTGCTCGTGCCGGTGCACGTAGGCGTGTTGGTTGTCGTTACTGCAATGATGGCAAAGCCCTGACAGTGACTCTGCATTGTTCGTGCTTGGCTGGTTGGCCTGCTCGTGGAGCGACCCTCCTGGGTGGTCTGAGGTACCCGTTGTAGACGTAGTTGGCATGTTGTTGAATGTAGTCGCTACTTTGAGTGGCAACATTATATGAACCCCATGGCAACTGCAGCTGATACAGTATGGAAACTGCAGTTGATCCCTCAAGGCAACTGCAATTTCCCATGCATGTCTGGTGTATTTAATCATGCGTGGCAACTGCAATCGTTCACCTATGGCAAATGCATTTGATCATACATGTGAACTATAGTTGTTAAGACATGGCAAATGCATTTGAAAATTGATGGCAAATACAGTTTGAAACAGACATGGCAAATGTAGTTGATAAGGGCAATTGCAGTTGAAGGGGCATTTTTTGTAAATACAGTTGATAAGTGGTGGAAAATGTAGTTGATCAGATGGCCAATGCAGTTTTCCAGACATGGCAAATGCAGATGATCAGACATGGCAAATGAATTTGATACGTGATGGCAAATGCAGTTTGATGTCAACTATAGTTTTTAAGGCACGGCAAATGCAGTTGATAATTCATGGCAAATGCAGCTTGAACAGACATGGCAAATGTAGTTGATAAGACGTGGCAATTGTAGTTGAACAGACATTGTAAAAGCAGTTGATAGGTGATGGCAATTGCAGTTTACCATACATGGCAAATGCAGTTGATCAGACATGGAAAATGAATTTGGTGATTGGCAAATGCAGTTGATAAGTTATGGCAACTTTAGTTGGTAAGTGATCAGTCACGCAGCAAATACTTTGTGAATATTTTTTGACATATTTTGCATGCCAGCAACTTTTCATGTCTCACCTGCGAAGATGTTGATGGCAGGACTCCCATTGTGAGCTGGTGCCATGTTCTACATGTCGTTCCTACATTTTACAAAATTTGTAAGTTTGACAGTTCATCATCCATGTTGCTCTTATCGTTTTTATGAGTTCAGATATTTTTTTTGGTCTACTTGTTATGGTCACGTTACTTTTTTGCATGACTTTTTGGTACACAATATCTTGATTATCCGTATGTGATACTTGTAGTTGGTGTCTTGATTCTGCAGTATTGGTAGTTCCTTGTGGTGCAGCTTGCCACGGGTCTCCAGAAGGTGTGGTTGTATCATAAGCCACATTATTTCTACAAACATGGCAAATCTGCCTTTTTCCTCAGTGGATCGTACCGATGTCTATATATTGTTGTAGTAGTGGTAGCAATGGCCCTGCTGAAATGAGTTCATTGTATTCTAGCGCATCCCACGGGGGTGCGTGTGACGGTCTGAAAAAACAAGGAGTAAACCCGTCTCAAGGATCCATTCGACTTTTTTTGCTTTTGTTTCTCCCTCGGTTCTTCTACCCCTATAGAATGAAACGATCACGGTATGCATGAGTGCGCATTTCTCTTTGTTAATTTAACTAAAATAGACATGGCAATTTTTCATTTCCATCTAAGAATGGCATGCATCCGTAGCGTAGCATGGCAACTAAAATGTTGAAAGTTGTGTCTCTGTTTCTCAATGCAACCTTTCTGCAAACATACATTAACTTTGTGAACCACATAGTTTTGGGGGTGGCCAGAAATGTTAGATTGCCATGGCAAATTACATGAAGTACGGGCGGCAACTATCACTGTTGTTACATCGCAAGTACTAGTGTAGGTGCATTTGGCGGCAACAACTTATAAAATCGGGTGGCAACTTACAGCAAATTTTTCACAATCCCCTGCTGAAAAAACTCTGCTTTTCGCTTGTCCCCCACCCCCTTGTTTTTCACTGAATTGGATCTGACTTTCAAGTAGATCAAATTGACGGCAACTCCAAGGTTCCAAAGATGCAGCTCAAATTTAGGATAGTAGGCATGGTAATTTAACAGATCCAATTTCAATCAAGGATTCGTTGGTGGCACGCACGGCAATTTTGAATCACACATTTGGGTCAAACTTTGTTGGAAAATTTGGAAGGTGAGGGGAGAGGAGAAGGGCCGGATTCATGCGATTACTCACCTTGAGGAATTTGTTCCCGTTGTTTTTCCTCTAGATCACGCTAGGGTTTG
>NC_041385.1:305368872-305375233 GCF_002162155.2 Triticum dicoccoides | reverse complement strand
CGAGAGGTGGGCATTGGAAGAGGGGTTGGGGGAGGTTTTTTGGGGTGGCGACTCTCTCGCGGGGGACCCAACTAGTTCATGGGGCGGGGCAAGTGTTCATTGGTCGTGCGGGCTAGCGGGGTTTTACGCCCAAACGTGTGGGCCGCCAAGTGGTCATCGGACGTGCGGGTGTTGAAGTGTTTGCCCGAACGGCGGGCGTGCGAACTGGCTTGGTGAAACACCAGACGGATCATGCGGCGTGACTGACCTGTAGTCCGCATGTCTGGCAGTTATTGGCCTCCCATAATTAACACATAGATCTTCCTCTTGCCACGTAGATAGCTTCAACATAATGCATCAATAGGGTGCAAAGTGCACCACAGGCATGGCTAATTCTTCCCCACCAGTCCCCCGCACACAAAAAATATTCCTCTCCAGTCAAGAGGGTTGAAAATAAGGGACCATGTCACCGAACAAATCAAGAAAAGGTGCCAAAGCCGCTGCACCGACACACCAACTGTTGAAATCCAAAACGAGGCAACAGACCGGTCGCCGGCGTTGGGATCCAACGTTGTCAAGATAAGGAGGCTAAAAAGACCTTATTCCAATGCATCATGGCCGTTACCAGGGAACGCTACCGTACTAGAACTAAGAGAAACAGAAGATTCAGTTGTTTCAGAAATACTTATACTACCTCCAATCCATATTAATTGTGGCTGCTTTAGTCCAACTTTGTACTAAAGTTACACTAAATCAATGACAACTGATATGGATCGAAGAGAGTACAGTAGTACATAAACCGAACGTGATGGATGCCTTTTCAGAAAAACTTCAGCACAGACAAGCATAAATCCAACACCAACCAATTCATCAATAAAATTTGTCCTTCAGTACTTTTTGTTATCAAAATATTTATTCAATTAAGCATTTAACTACAGGCCAACAGTTCATGTGCTGCCTCCAGTGCATCTCGCAATTTCAGCCAGAGTAAACTATGCACGCAGCGCATGCTACTGGTAAATTTGTGCGAAATGGATCTATTTGTTCCATGGATCTTGAACATATGGAATACAGAAATTGAAGTACATGGTCAGCTTTAGAACATTGCTCGACCCAAAATTACTTAAGTAAAAGTAAACTGCCAAACTCACTGGACAGATAGAGATATAAGAATCCAAACTGAAGGTGGTGATAAGAAAAGCTTATTGGGCAGGAGTAGGACTGGGGGGCGCCAGCTCTGGAGGGACCTCTCGAGTGACACTAAGCATGGAATCGTGTTCATTGTCCTGGTGAGCAAATTTCTTGCGCAGCACTTTCTCAAAATCAATCTTTTCCAAGGGTTTAGCATTCTCAACAGCATGTGCCTTGGCTAAGTTGGAATAGTTGGCAGCTGATTCCGCAATAAAAGCGATCTCCTCGTCTGTGAGCTTCCTCAGAAATTTTGCAGGGTTTCCACCCCATACCTAAATTGAACAGAGATGGTCAACAACAGAGCACTTGCTGAGATAAGATTATCAAACAAGAGTTATGAAGCATTTTTTTTTGTTTCATACATGCATAAATGCGCATAAATGCATGGCATCAAAGTCACTGCAAAATGCAATTACCCCCCAAAAAAAGCATCATGAAGCATGTCACAATATCTAGTAGTGTCAAAAGGGTTTTTTGTATCTAAGAAAATGGGGTCTTCTCTTAACACATGCTAATCCAGATTCAGACATACCTTATCATAAATAACCGTTAGTTAATTAAAACCAGATAAGCAAACGTGCCTGACATGACCTAAATAAGAATCCAAACAATAGTGGTCAAGTAAAGCACAACCTCTCCACAAGGGATCCTCGTGTTCTGTCTTACAAGGGCTCCAGCAGCGACCATCCCATGCTTTTCCACAACAACACCATCTAACAGGGTAGCCCCCATACCAACAAAAGCTTCATCCTCAACAGTGCATCCTTGTAATACAGCACTATGCCCTGCGAAACAAAGTTTGGAATGTATATGTTATCCGAATATCAGTGAATATTTTACACGAGAATGAAGGTCCTAGATAGCAGATAAACAGGTTGGTGTCAGATTGGTTTTGGCATTTCAGATAGTGAGCAGGATGAGACGCAATGGGTATCATTACCAATATCAGAGTTTAAATTTCCAATACAAATGTTTATTGACGGTGCATATCCTCTGACAAACGTATGCCATGCTAACTCTACCAAGGTTTTACACAAAAGCTCATGAAGGGGTATATGGGGCTTTGGCTATGGCATCAGGAATCAAGAAGGAGAAGATGTCTTAAGCTTTGCTCTAGCCTCCGACATGATCGTAGCTAACACCCTCTTCAAAAAGAGAGAATCACATCTGGTGACTTTTAGTAGTGGTTGTTGACTTCCGCTTTCGGATTCGTGTCCAACGGGATAAGCGTGTGAAAGTCGCTAGAACAAAGTGGTGGAAGCTCAAGGGGGAGGTAGCTCGGGTGTTCAAGGAAAGGGTCATTAAGGAGGGCCATTGGGAGGAAGGAGGGGATGCAAACAATGTATGGATGAAGATGGCGACTTGCATCCGTAAGGTGGCCTCGGAGGAGTTTGGAGTGTCCAGGGGAAGGAGAAGCGAAGCTAAGGATACTTGGTGGTGGAATGATGATGTCCAGAAGGTGATTAAGGAGAAGAAAGATTGTTTCAGACGCCTGTACCTGGATAGGAGTGCAGACAACATAGTACAAGATGGCAAAGGCCACAAAGCGAGCTGTCGATGAAGCAAGGGGTCAGGCGTATGAGGACCTCTACCGCCGGTTAGGCACGAAGGAAGGCGAAAGGGACATCTATAAGATGGCCAAGATCCGAGAGAGGAAGGCGAGGGATGTTGGCCAAGTCAAATGCATCAATGACAGAGCAGACCAACTCCTGGTGAAGGACAAGGAGATTAAGCATAGATGGCAGGAGTACTTCGACAAGTTGTTTAATGAGGAGAATGAGAGTTCTACCATTGAACTAGACGACTCCTTTGATGAGACCAGCATGCGTTTTGTGCGGCGAATCCAGGAGTCTGAGGTCAAGGAGGCTTTAAAAAGGATGAAAGCAGGCAAGGCGATGGGCGCTGATTGTATCCCCATTGAGGTGTGGAAAGGCCTTGGGGACATAGCGCTAGTATGGTTAACCAAGCTTTTCAACCTCATTTTTCGGGCAAACAAGATGCCAGAAGAATGGAGACGGAGTTATTAGTACCAATCTTCAAGAACAAGAGGGGTGTTCGGAGTTGTACTAATTACCTTGGAATTAAGTTGATGAGCCATGCAATGAAGCTATGGGAGAGTCATTGAGCACCACTTAAGAAGAATGACAAGCGTGACCAAAAATCAGTTTGGTTTCATGCCTGGGAGGTCGACCATGGAAGCCATTTTCTTGGTACGACAACTTATGGAGAGATACAGGGAGCAAAAGAAGGACTTGCATATGGTGTTCATTGACTTAGAGAAGGCCTATGATAAGATACCACGGAATGTCATGTGGTGGGCCTTGGAGAAACACAAAGTCCCATCAAAGTACATTACCCTCATCAAGGACATGTACGTTAATGTTGTGACATGTGTTCGAACAAATGATGTCGACACTGATGACTTCCCGATTAAGGTAGGACTGCATCAGGGGTCAGCTTTGAGCCCTTATCTTTTTGCCTTGGTGATGGATGAGATCACAAGAGATATACAACGAGATATCCCATGGTGTATGCTCTTCGGATGATGTGGTGCTAGTTGACGATAGTCGAACAAGGGTAAATAGGAAGTTAGAGTTATGGAGACAAACCTTGGAATCGAAAGGGTTTAGGCTTAGTAGAACTAAAACCGAGTACATGATGTGCGGTTTCAATACTACTAGGCGCGAGGAGGAGGTTACCCTTGATGGGCATGTGGTGCCTCAGAAGGACACCTTTCGATATTTGGGGTCAATGCTGCAGAAGGATGGGGGTATTGATGAAGATGTGAACCATCGAATCAAAGTCAGATGGATGAAGTGGCGCCAAGCTTCTGGCATTCTCTGTGACAAACGAGTGCCACAAAAGCTAAAAGGCAAGTTCTACAGGACGGCGGTTCGACCCGCAATGTTGTATGGCACGGAGTGTCGGCCAACTAAAAGGCGACATGTTCAGCAATTAGGTGTGGCGGAGATGCGTATGTTGAGATGGATGTGTGGCCACACGAGGAAGGATCGAGTCCGGAATGATGATATACGAGATAGGGTTGGGGTAGCACCAATTGAAGAGAAGCTTGTTCAACATCGTCTGAGATGGTTTGGCCATATTCAGCGCAGGCCCCAGAAGCTCCAGTGCATAGCGGACGGCTCAAGCGTGCGGAGAATGTCAAGAGAGGTCGGGGTAGACCGAATTTGACATGGGAGGAGTCCGTAAAGAGAGATGTGAAGGATTGGAGTATCACCAAAGAACTAGCTATGGGCAGGGGTGCGTGGAAGCTTGCTATCCATGTGCCCGAACCATGAATTGGTCACGAGATCTTATGGGTTTCACCTCTAGCCTACCCCAACTTGTTTGGGATTAAAGGCTTTGTTGTTGTTGTTGTTGTTGTTGCTCAGTTGCTCAAACTTGTCTTCAAAATTATCTATACTATTGTGTTGGAATACAAACAAGGTAGTGGAGTGATATCTGTCTGGTATGTTTGTTTCCAGTTTACTTTAACCATAGAATTAGGGCTCCAATAACAAAATATTTGTGGATGCTGATGAAAAGTAGTACCCCGAAAAAGATCAATAACAATTTTACTATCCTAGACTTTGGTCTAAGCAGATAATGAACAATTGAACATCGTGAGGCTGTGGAATAAATCAGTGGCGAAAACAAGAACCAGAAGGTAAATCTATTTTTACCTACTGTGACATTGTCTCCAATGATAGTTGGAAAGACTTTTCCACTTAGATTAGATTTTGCCACATGCACAACAGAATTGTCCTGTATATTGGTCCCAGATCCAACTTGAACGTTATTTGCATCACCTGTAACCAAGTATGTTAAGTAACTTGTAGGAAGCATGACTAACAACTGAAGTCACACACTCACAGTACAGTATGATACATAAGGATATAAATAAACTTGGGAATTACTACTAAAGAATACATAAAATAGAAAAGGTGTTTCCAGCTGTAGATATCAATTCCATGAAAACATTTTCTTCGCAAGAACAAAACTCCATGAAAATATTTGCTTCATGGTAAAAATCATCTTTACTGGTGTCTTGCATCAGCCAGTCAAAGCTTATTTCTTCTCCGGCAGGCACACCTGTCAGTGCACTGCCTGTAACGAAGAGCAAGAATAAAATGCACTAATCAGTTTTCAGTTGTGGGACCCCTTGAGGATAAGTGAGAGCACTAATCTCCCTCACCAATCCCATTCTAATCGATATCTTCTATCATCTCAAGATAAGAGCACAGTGCCTAGGCTGATCTCTGCAGAGTTATGACAGGTGATGCATACCTATGGTGGTGCTGTTACAGCGTGTAGGGTACAACAGTCTGCGCAGCCTCCGACAGAGTGGTATGTCAGTGTTCTTATTTTTTCTATGTGATACTCGCAGTGGTGTTACTTAAACCAGAGTATCAAGTGCATCACTCGACTAGCCACAGATGCTGGACAGGAACAGACGTATCCTACGATGAAGGTGGGGAGATATTATTCTCCGTAACAACATCACTGCGGCGTGTCTCCCCATCTTTCAGATGCTGCGATTGTGCTATGTGAGATCTTTTTTGTTCATCCGCCCATTACTTTCTTGCAGTGAGAACTAGAGCTAGTGTTATTCCTATCCATGGTCTTCAATTCTTAGTTAGATCTTACTGGTACATGTTTAAAAATTCCCAAAAGTGTTAATGATTTGTCATCCTGCTGAAAATTTCTTAGTTGTTGTGTTAGTAGCTGTCAACATAAATTATTGTAGTGCTACCACCACCTGCTAGTTAGATGCACACGCATTCATCTAACTAGTGGATAGCCACGGTGACATTCTAGTAAAGAACTTAGTGTTTTAAGCTACCAGCACAAGGAAAATGATTCCGAAGATAACAGATCATATAGCAGCTTTATCAACTACTTCCTCGGTCTGGGTTTATAAGCCCCCTCGTATTGGGGTCAAAATTTGACCATAGAATTGACTACCAAAATCAATGTTCAACATAACACCCTATTCCCCGCATTTATCGCCCAGCCAAATAATCAGGCCGTCAGACCGAGTAATCCAGGGAGCAGCGATTAATTGGGCTGCTGTGCATATCTGCAGTCGCCCCACGTCTTAGGGCTAGGGAAATTGCGGCTCCAGCTCATCCTGCTCCCCTCTCCCGCTCACAAATCAAGCAGTCGCTGGCCAGCTCCTCGACACCCCCCC
>NC_041385.1:305313609-305368614 GCF_002162155.2 Triticum dicoccoides | reverse complement strand
CACACCACCACCACCACCACCACCACCACCTCCTCCCCACCCCAAACGAGCGCCCCGACCTTCAGCAGCTCGAGCTCACCTCCCCAACCCAACTAGCCGGCAGCACTGCACTGTCTCCACTGCCTCCCCTCACCTCGGACGCTGCTGTCTCTGCTGCAGTACTGCAGCACTGAAGGTCGGCCTTCACCTCCACCGTTGCACTGTCCATGGCGTCCAGCAGCAAGGTATGTTGCTGCTCCTCACACCTAAAAAGCACGGGCACGGGGACGGAAAGACGGGGATACGCATACGGGGACACGGGATACGGCATTTTTCAAAAACAGCCATTCGGGGATACGGCAGGGTATCAATATGTAGAAAAAAATAACAGCATGTAATAAAGATTTAATGATAATTTTTAGATCAGAGATTTTGTACTGGATATATGTTTTTCGTAAAGGAATTACTGGATATATGTTGCCTCATCTCTATTGATAAAAGACTTTGGGGCAGCCCATAGTCCCATACGAACCCTCCACTCAGGCCCATGTAGCTCTCCACTCAGAGCCCATATAAGGTCCAGTTCCTGAAACCTTAGACTAGTCAGCTCCTCTAGCCGTTTTCTTCTCGTTTCCTCCAGCCGCCTGAGAGCTGCAGAGAGCAGAAGAAAAGATTGCGCCACCACTTATATCTTCTTCCTCGCTGCTGGCTGCAGTCCCCATCTTTCTCCCCGCCCGGTCCTTCTTCCTTGTTCTCGAACGCCTTGCCATCTTCCTCTCTGCTGGTTGGACGTTCTTCGTCGGGGGAAGAGCTGGGCTTGGGGGAAACGGCGGCGGCGAGCCGGCGACCAGAGAAGCGAGTCCAGGCGGCTGCAGCCTCGAGCCTAGGCTGCGGCGGCGAGGCTGGCTGTAACGCCCCGAGACCGACCCTCCAGAAGACTTCCAGCTATTCCGAGTTTCGCCGTGTGTTTGTTTTGCTTGTTGCATTCATCATTGCATCATTTGCTTTGCATCATGTCATCATGCAACCCCTTTTTAAAAACTCACCTAAATAAATTGCATAGATCTTTGATCTATTTAAATCGAGGGAGTTCACATGGTGATTTCTCTTCATAACATATCCTCCCAATATTATTTAGGGAGCTAATAAATATTCCACTAATTTGGAATTCACCATAACACACTTGCAAAATATTCCATGCCTTTGTTATATCACTTCTTGACCTCAAACTTTGTCCATAAATTCTTTCATCGCTTTCCGGAGCTCCACCAAAAATCTCAACATTTTGGCCACTCCTAAACCTTGTCCTAGTTCAAACCATTTGAATTAATTCAAATGAGTTTGAATTTAAATCTTGCATTCGTGCCAACTTATATTTTCTTGGGTCAAGCTTATTTTTATGAGCCCAGGAAAATTGTCTTCGTGCTCAAATTCCTTTCCCTAACCCCTCTTCCTTTCCTTCTCTCTAATCTTTTCTGTTAAAGAAAATTAGAGGGAGAGAGAGGAGAGCCAGCCCAACGGGGCCTCCCGGCTACCGCAGCTCGGCCCAGCCACCCACGCAGCCAGACCGGCTCGTCTGCGCCTAAGCCCAACCGCACCCCTATCTACTAACCCTAGCCCGACCGCGCTCGATCCCCATCTCTCCCCTTCGTTCTCCTCCTGCGCCGCCACACCCACGCGCTGTGCCCTCATCCCGATCCCCTCCTGCTCGTGCTTCTTCGTCCGATCCCGCCGCCCCGCTGCCATGTCCTGCCGCTGCCGCACGCCATGTCCCGCGCCGATGTCGTCATCACGACCTGCATCGGCCCCTGTTGCGCCCCTGCATCGAGCGGCCAGAGCCGCACGTCGCAGGACCCCGTCCGCTGCTTCATCGCGGCCTTGCCTCTCCTCCCGTGCTCGACGCCACGGGCGCACACAAGGGCGCCTCCCATGCCCGCCGTTGCCCGCTACTGCTTCGTCCGCGCCCCTGCCTTCGCGCCTCCCCGAGTCATGCTCGTCGCGACCCCGCTTCCCCTCCTCCGGCGACCGTCGCTGCCCCGCGCACCCCGGCAATCCTCCTGCTCCGCCAGCCTGGTCCGCCTCGTCGCCGTCCTCCCAGCGCCGCCTCGAGCTTGTCATCGCCTTGCTTCGCCTCCTGGCATGCAACAGCAGCGTCCACTTCATCCCTTGCTGGCCGTCGACCCCTGCTCGACGCGAAGACTGCTGCTCCATGTCCGCGTGGACGCCAAGTTCTTTTTCGGAGACCTATCCAAGCTCAGGATACGCCAAGACCCGTTCGTGGATTTCGTCAAGTTCCAGCACCGCTATACGAGGGCTTTTGCCTGGCTCATTTTGGATGCGCCAAGTTCCTCTTCGAAAGTACGTCTACATGATAACCCGGCAAGTACCGTGGCACCGAAGACTTTTGATGCGTCAAGTCCCTCTCCGACAATTGTTGGACTACCATCCCGTGCATTGCACCAAGTACCACGACATCGTCGGCCCTACAAGTTCAACTATGGTTGCCGTGTACGACTACCGTCGACCCTCAAAGACCCCGTGGACCCCGAACACCTACGGGACATGAACGACTACTTCCTCTTCGACTCGTGAACCACTACTTCCACTACGACCAGCGACTACCACTACTTCCCTCGACAAACTCGAACCGCCCCGAAAATGCACGCTTCAAAGGTATAATCCCGAGACGATCACCCGTGGACCGAATGCATGTGTTGTATGAGATGCTCGTGTTTGCACCGTGATCGAATTGCCGCTTGCGATGCCCCTCCTTTGCCATGCCACCGACACGTGGGTACCCGGTATCCGGGATCACCCCACCTTCTTTTGCATGTTCCGTACGTCCACACTTTCTTTTGCACCGACATCTCGACGAGTTGTCGGATCATCGAAATGTTGCCGTGGCACCATTTCCGTTGTCGTTGCCGTGGCACCCCTTTCGTTCCGGCATGGTGACCAAATGCTTCATAACATGCTCATGTCAACATTTTATAAAATTGCATATAACTTGTTTATGTCATCCGCATCTTGATAACAACATTTAAACGCTTAAAATTGTGCTTGCATTAAATTGCTAAATGACATGAGGATTTTCCAGAATTGTTGTTTGTAACTTCCGGCCTCATTTAAACTTGCCTAGATAGGTAGTTTCTTTATGTTTCACCTCTTGCCATGTTTAACAACATTTAATATTGTTGTGTACCTAAACGGGAGCGAACTAAATAACTTGAATGTGGAGTTTCGTCAATATGCAACTCGTTGCATATTGAGCTCCACTTAACTTGTAGTATTGTTTGTTGCACTTTGCCATGCCATGCCTCATTAAACCGAACATGCATCATACTTGTTTGTGCATCATGCCATGTTTATGCTTGTGCATTTACCATGTTGTTTGTTTCTTTCCGGTGTTGCTTCTTAGTTCCGGTAATGTTGCGATTGTGAGGATTCGTTCGACTACTCCCATTCGTCTTCTTCATGGACTCGTTCTTCTTCCTTGCGGGATTTTAGGCAAGATGACCGCTACCCTGGATCTCACTACTATCATTGCTATGCTAGTTGCTTCGTTCTACCGCTTTGCTGCGCTATCTATTATTTGCTCTTCAAGCCTCCCAAATTGCCATGTCAGCCTCTAACCTTTTCACCCTTCCTAGCAAACCATTGCTTGGCTATGTTACCGCTTTGCTCAGCCCTCTTATAGCGTTGTTAATTGCAGGTGAAGTTGAAGATTGCTCCATGGTGGACAGGATTATGTTGGGATATCACAATATCTCTTATATTATTAATACATCTATATACTTGGTAAAGGGTGGAAGACTCGGCTTTATGCCTGGTGTTTTGTTCCACTCTTGCCGCCCTAGTTTCCGTCATACCGGTGTTATGTTCCTTGATTTTGCGTTCCTTACGCGGTTGGGTGATTTATGGGACCCCCTTGACAGTTCGCTTTGAATAAAACTCCTCTAGCAAGGCCCAACCTTGGTTTTAACATTTGCCACCTAAGCCTTTTTCCCTTGGGTTCTGCAGACTCGAGGGTCATCTTTATTTTACCCCCCCTCCCCCGGGCCAGGGCTCCTTCGAGTGTTGGTCCAAAACGGGCAGACTGCGGGGCCACCACGGGGCAACTCGAGGGCTGGTTTTACTCGTAGGCTGACCTATCCGTTGTGCCCTGAGAACGAGATATGTGCAGCTCCTATCGGGATTTGTCGGCACATCGGGCGGCTTTGCTGGTCTTGTTTTACCATTGTCGAAATGTCTTGTAAACCGGGATTCCGAGTCTGATCGGGTCTTCCTGGGAGAAGGTATATCCTTCGTTGATCGCGAGAGCTTATCATGGGCTAAGTTGGGACACCCCTGCAGGGTATAAACTTTCGAAAGCCGTGCCCGCGGTTATGGGCAGATGGGAATTTGTTAATGTCCGGTTGTAGATAACTTGACACCAGATATGAATTAAAACGCATCAACCGCGTGTGTAGCCGTGATGGTCTCTTTTCGGCGGAGTCCGGAAAGTGAACACGGTTTTGGGTTATGATTGACGTAAGTAGGAGTTCAGGATCACTTCTTGATCATTGCTAGCTTCACGACCGTTCCATTTGCTCTCTTCTCGCTCTTATTTGCGTATGTTAGCCACCATATATGCTTAGACGTTGCTGCAACCTCACCACTTTACCCCTTCCTTTCCCTTTAAGCTTTGCTAGTCTTGATACCCATCGTAATGGGATTGATGAGTCCTCGTGGCTCACAGATTACTACAACAACAGTTGCAGGTACAGGTTATGCGATGATCATGACGCGAGAGCGATGTTTGCTTGTTTTGGAGTTCTTCTTCTGCTTCTCCTTCGATCAGGGGATAGGTTCCAGGTCAGCAGCCTAGGCTAGCAGGGTGGATGTCGTTTGAGTTTTTGTTTGTGTTTCATCCGTAGTCGGATGGTGCTCTTATGTAAGATGATGTTGTATTCGTGTGGTTTTGTATGCCTCTTGCATGTATCCCCATCTATTATGTAATGTTGATGTATTGATATCCACCTTGCAAAAGCGTTTCAATATGCGGTTCTATCCTTGGTGGGACCTTCGAGTCTCTTTAGGATAGTATCGCATATTGGGCGTGACACTGGCTCCCGAGTCCCCACCGTGTCCACACCGTATCTGCCGTATCCCGATTTCTTTCCCCCTTTTTTTAATTCAGAAAAGATGGGATACTGCGGGATACGTGTATCCCGACGTATCCGCGCGTGTCCCCGTATCCCCCCATACTAGGACGGCAATTCAGCAGTTTCTGCCATATCCATGCTTTGCAGCCTCCCACCACTGTGAGGTGTTGCTAGTTTGCTGCTGAAATTGAGTTGTTGCTATTCCTCACTGCTCTGCTTGCATGTGCTTGCATGTACAGGCAATATTGTCAGGTCATATATAAATGAGCTTGAGCAATTTATGCTCTATGTTGCTGGCTTGATGCTGCTGTTGCTATTCTATAATCTATATAGATGTGCAAGTCATATATTTATTTGCATGTAGATCTGTAGATTGGCATGTGTACTGATATGTATGTAGAACAACATATAGATGCATTCTTATTTTACATGCTTGTAGATTGGTATGTGTACTGATATGTATGCAACATTCATTTTTGTAGCAATCTATGGTTGCTTCAACTGCAGCAAGTGCTCCAACATTTAAAAGAAAAATTCAGATGACATGGGGCGGAAGTTTGGAGTCTTATATGATCCTGATGATCTACAGAGGGTGAAATGCAGGTTGTGTGGAAAGGAGATCGGTATTAGGATAAGCAGATTGAAGCAACATGTTGGTCAAGTGAAACGTCAAGTAAAAAGTTGCATGGTGGTGAAGCAGCACAAGGTTGTGGAGGAGCAACTCCACCTTGCTGCTACAAAGTGTACAGCACTAAAGTTGAAGGAACTACTTCAACGTGTTGCGCTAGATATCGTTCTAGAGGCGAATGTAGGCCAATATGGCAGCAGGAGTTCAATCCAGAACTCCTAGAGCACAAGATCTACTCCAAGATCTTAGATAAAAAAACCAAGATCTATTATAGATAGTGGGGGTACATTCTGGGTACAAACTAGAGGTGATGACCTCTATTTATAGGGCTTTGGGTAGCCTTCACATACTTCTACTTATGGCTAGAACACTCCGGAAAACATTACTTAAGATTCACCATTATACTCATAGCTACTCACAACTAGAGGACTCTAGAAAACAGTAGGCAGGGTAGAGAAGAAATACTACACTAGAGTGGAAGTATCTAGAAGTAGCCAAACAGATCTAGCATGTGGTTTCCTTTTTCTATTTTTCTCATCTATTGTTCCTCATCATTCTCCCCGGGTTGTTTGGAACTCGCCCTCGAGTTATCTTCATAGAGCACTTCTTCTGGATGGTAGAGAGTCAAGTCCGCAACACTGAAAGTGTTGGATATGCCCATGTCGCTTGGAAGATCCATCACATAGGCATTATCATTTATCTTCCTCATGATAGAGAAGGACCCATACCTTCGCAGCCTAAGCTTCCCTTTAACACCTAAAGGCAGCCTCTCTTTTCAGAGGTAGACCATCACCCTATCACCAACTTGGAATGATTTTGGCCTCCTTTTGCAATCAGCAAGTTGTTTATATTTCTGATTTTGTGCTTTCAAAACACCACGAATCTCTTCAAATAACTCAGTGTAATTATCAGCAAAGGACAATGCTGATTTTGAGTTTCCCCTTGATGGTAGCTTCACCAGGTCCACCACATATGTTGGAAATTTAGTGTAGACAATGGAAAAAAGACTCCTTCCTGTGGACCTATGCTTGGAGTTATTGTAGGAGAACTCTGCAGGAGATAAAGCCAAATCCCATTGTCCCTTTCTTTCTCCACAAATGCAACGGATCAGATTACCTAAAAACTTGTTCACCACTTCCATTTGTCCATATGTTTGTGTATGGGCAGTGCTAGAAAATTTCAATTCAATGTTGAATTGCTTCCACGAGGAGGAAGAGGTCAGCCTTGATGGGCAGGTGGTGCCTCAGAAGTACACCTTTAGATATTTGGGGTCTATGCTGCAAAAGGATGGGGATATCGATGAAGATGTGAATCATCAAATCAAAGCCGGATGGATGAAGTGGCACCAAGCTTTTGGCATTCTCTGTGACAAGAGAGTGCCACAAAAGTTGAAAGGCAAGTTCCATAGGACGGCGGTTCGACCCGCAATGTTGTATGGCGCTGAGTGTTGGCTGACTAAAAGGTGACATTTTCAATAGTTAGGTGTGGCGGAGATGCGCATGTTGAGATGGATGTGTGGCCACACAAGGAAGGACCGAGTCCGGAATGATGATATACGAGATAGAGTTGGGGTAGCGCCGATTGAAGAGAAGCTTGTCCAACATTGTCTGAAACATTTTGGTGTTAGAATCACTAAATCAAAGGAGCTGGTTATTTTCTTTTATGCACATCATAAAACATTGTCCTTGACAAGGTCTTATACAAAAGAGAGAGACATTGTGAGACCAGGAGTGACAAGATTTTGCTTCAGCATTTGTTACTTTGCAAAGTTCGGTTGCTAAGAAGGAATTAAGAGCAATGGTTTGTAGTGATGCTTGGGAAGAATGCAAGCACACAAGAACAAAGAAAGGAAAGTTAACTCATGCCACAATCATGAGTAGGGGCTATTGGGAAAATGTCTCTTTGCCTCAAGGTATTGGTTATTTTATATTATAGTTACCGGCTCTTTTTATGTTGTGTATGTAGGAGCTGTTTTATGTTGTCTCGAGTGTTGACTAACACTTGGGTATGTACCGTGCAAGGTTTTTGAGCCATTGGTGAGATCCTTGTGTCGTCTACTGAGAGTTGTATTGCTTGTGTCGGCTAGAGATCAGAGAGGACCCGAACCTAGGCAAATCCTTGTGTCTTGTGTGTAGCCATTCCGATCTGCCACTCGTACATCCCTCCGAACAAATTTAGCTATCCACCATACCCCTCCGAGAGTACTGTCTGATCAGAAGTTACACTAACACCCAGCCAAACCGGAATTTGGGTGTGGCAAGACTGGTGCTGGCATACCACATGCGCCATGTATGCCCCTCAGCCTCCCCTGAAACCTGCAACTACACCCCTCCATTGCTCCTCTTTCTCCCCGTCATTTCTCTCCTCCAAAGCTCGGGAGAGCATGTCAAACAACTCGATTGCGTGAGACATTGCGGCATCGATGTTGCAGCCCCGCCACATTGGCTTGCTCCACTTGGTCCGCACAGCCTTCCTAGCCTCGACCAAGCCTCTAGAACCGTCGCTAAGCCACAAGACTTAGAACGCTCATCGCTGCTTCCTACCACATGCAACCATGCGTGCCACCATGGCGCACCGACGACTGCCTGCAAATAAGCCAACCCGATCATGCCACGCTTCGCCACCGAACTCCGATCACTCTCAGTCGAGCTCCCCGAGCTGCAATTTCTCCCATGCTAGCCTTCTTCCTCTCCGGCCGAGGACACCGCCGCGGCCTCGCAAATCAAGAGGGGCTTCCTCTTGGTCCCTTCCTCCAAGAGCTTCCTCTAACCCCTCTTAGCATGTTGAAATGCTCAATCGTGAGCGGAAGCACCCCCCACAAGCCCACACTCTCCATTGTTGTTGGTCCCGCTCTACTCCATCTCCCCACCGTTCTAGTCACAGCTGCCGACGTCCTCTTCTGACTCGCTTGGCCGCCGCGCACCCCGCCATGGTGTACTGGGTGAGCAGCCATGAGATGAACCGGCTCAACATCGCGCATGGACAACACCGACGTTGAAGCCCCACCATGCTCTTGGTTTGGGGCCGTGGCAAGGGGGTGGAGAGGGTAGCACGTATCGGATGTGTAGCGCCACCGTTTGTCAGTCCGCCGTCTAGCGTTGGGGTAATAGAGTGAAGGGTTGGGGAGTGAGGCGCCCCGACTCGGTGCCTTTAGTGAGCTAGCTGACATGGCAAATTGCAATGCCGATGAGGCGGCCGACTCAGTAAATACCAGCCGCATGAGCAAAAAAACAGTTTTCGCCCGGTTAAGGGGGGACGATGGGATAAGTTGGAGGTCATGCAGTAACCGGTTAATGAGTTCAAGGTTGATTCTTAAACCATCTGGTTAGTAGTTGAGGATTGAAAAGTGGGCTTATCTCTATTTTATTAGTTAAACATATGGTCAAAGTTTGACCCAAAATACATGGGGGGCTATATAATAAACCTGGAGAAAGTAGTAACAAGTAGATATAACAAAGCATAGAAGATCATGGATTGATATGGCATTAGTTCTAGTGATTATGAAAACGTTAGCTCAACAAATAGCTAAATCTGAAAGATGGTGAAGCACAGCCAACGATGTTGTCCACACAATAATATTATGTCACCATTGCTGCAGGATATTGGCATCGGTTACGAGAGATATAACACCATCCATCCTAAGTGATAGACTTGAAACCTAGACTAAGCAGCATAACAGCATGAAGGAACACAAGTATGGAGTATCACACTGAAGAGAAGCATTGAAACACACACAAAATACAAACACCAAGAAAGCATGCAGCAGGGGGTCATGAACATGCCTACACCTAACCCGGTGCCGAATCATCAACTCGTGTGAGGCACCACGATGGCGGCGCCTTCAAGGCACCACAAAGAACAAAATCAAAACTGCAGTCAGAGTTGTAGGTTATGGGAGAGAAAGAGGCAGTGGACTGATGGAACTGGTGAGGAAGAGTAGCATCACTATTTATCCTCCTCGGATAACGTGCTGCTACGATTGTTCAATGAACAAACCCCTGAAATTGGCCTTGCATCATGGCTTTTGCAAGGGAGTCGAGGGACAAGAAAGATCACATTTCTTGCTTGCTCTTCATTGTAAGCTGAGCCCCTCTCTTTCCTTTTTCTTCAAACGATATTCTTGTTTACAATACAACACAGCAACAGATCATCTGCGTTTTACTGCAAATGACAGGTGGGCCATCATGCCGTATCCTCCTTGTAGTTTCCCTTTTTTGCAATTTTCAGTAAACAGCAAATCTTAAAGTTGGGAATTTAAATTATTTGAAGGGGAGCCTTGGCGCAGTGGTAAAGCTGCTGCCTTGTGACCATGAGGTCACGGGTTCAAGTCCTGGAAACAGCCTCTTACAGAAATGTAGGGAAAGGCTGCGTACTATAGACCCAAAGTGGTCGGACCCTTCCCCGACCCTGCGCAAGCGGGAGCTACATGCACCGGACATGCACCGGGAATTTAAATTATTTGTATACTGAGAAATTCCAGCATGGATCAAATAGATCTGGTGAAAGATAAAACTAGCTGCACTCAGGCGTCAACGTTTGCATAAGGTGGCAAGGCAAAAAAAACATGGAGATGGAAAGACATGATCATGATCACCCACTGGTGGAGCTACGAATCAATCCTCTGTCTAATATCTAGTTACTAAAATCCATGGGGTCTATCTCTTCAAATCTTCATACTGCTAGGTGTTTTGTTAAATTCAACTGCATATTTAAGGGAATAATAAACCGTGGACTGTGTATGCCCACCGCACCTACAAGGCTACAACTAATGTACACTGAACTCACCCTTCTCTACATTATCTGCAACAAGACGATGCAAATGGATATGCATGGTGCATTTAGCCACAGAACTGTTGCTTATTTGTCTTGGATGATGTATTTATTTATGTATAGAAATAACAAATAACGAAAGATATGCTAGCAAAGAATAATATAGAATCAGAACTAGAAAGTAAATTGCATAAGATAAGAGCCGGAAGACTATTGGAAAAGAAATGCAGCACAACGGGGTGATTACTATCACACATTTTGGTACAGTCGAATCTGAATACAGGCACAATTTGGAAGCACCCGCTAATTTAGCAAAGAAGATCAAAATGATGCTCACTGGAACACTGAGCACAAACCTCTTAAGATGCATCCGTACCAAATTGAAGACCCTTGCCCAACTTCAACATCGCCAATAAGGGATGCACTTGGAGCGACAAATGCCTCTTTGTGAACATGAGGGGCTTTGTCAAAGATGTTCATAAGTGTGCGATGCCTTGAAACTGGAAATATCAAAACAAAATCATGTTAGCACTTTCATAGGTGTAGTTGCTCACAACAGCACAAACAATTATAACATATGTCAACATAAAACATGGCCATAATAATTAGATGCAGTGCAGAACATAAGCAGCATCCTGAAGATAAGGATGCAGAAGATCAGGTAATCAGAAAGTGTCTCCGAGTTATCTACCACTTCACAGCCACAGAAAGCTAATATGCAGATGAAGAAAAAACTTACAGATGGATAATTTTATCCAGAGTGTGACATGAAGAGGAAACACAAATTCATGAGCTTGATCAGAGATTAAGTGCTCAAAAAAGATAATCGATGTAAGTAAAATGTCAATGCCTTTTTTACTGAAATGTGACATACTTAGATATCATTCAGGAGATGCACGATCAAAATGCTAACACAGGATTACTAAGCCTACAAATATATAAAAACAATCCAGCAGAAAACGGCAAAAATAACATCATCATATATACAAGCAAGGGGTGAACACAACATATGCACATCCAAGGATAATGAGATCGATTAGGGAGAAATGTGCAGAACCAAAAAGTGTCCAATCATATTTGTGTCACTCTCGGGAGCAGCGGGTACAGTACCGGAGCAAATTGCACAATTCACCATGTATACCGAACTCATTTGTATAAAACATAACCTCTAAGAAATACATCCACAATCAGCCAATCTTCTGCCATCGGAAAGCGCTTTATATCACCTAAACAAACTGTCTGCATAGGCCAGCTTACTGACAGAACAGAACTAGCTATAGGCACGATTCTGGGCTGATACGGTGGCAACAGTGTTGACATGGGAGATTGGCACAGCCTGAGGCGCTAAAATTGAACAGCGTGTCTTGGGGTCTGCTCTGCAACAGAGAGACTACTCCAACAAGACACATCAGATACCACCACAGTCCACGGCCAGCCAGCTGCGAGTGGGGGCTGTAAGCAAGTCAGATCCAATACTAGATTGCCAAAGATATTGTATTATGCGGAAGGATAGCTTAAATGCTACATTTATTGTGCAATTTACTCAAAGAGTTAATAATTTAAGGTTACAATTGATTGCATACTAGAGTATTATAGATTCAGGAGATTAAGAGTCTTTTGAAAGCAAACTACCAGTGTTAATTTCTATTTGAATCAAGACGGATGTAAATGGCGATCCCTGGTCGGGGCAATAGTCAATCGCGACAAGAGATAATTCTAACAAGCAAGCTGCAGCACCAGCTACCTAGGGGGCTTTTGACGAACAATTAGTATGTTAAATTTTGGTTGTGTTATTCAAAATCACAATTATAAGGAAATAATTTTGAGTACAAAAAATCATATAACATTGCATACTTATGGAGTGACTGTTGTGGTCAAAGTCTTGTCTTAAACCGATAAAAACACGCCCTACATTTTGCAACAGAATGAGTAAAACCTCAAACAATAAATGGAGTAGGATGGTCCATGGCGATGATAACAGAACTGGAGCTATTAAATTATCTTCAAGCATCTTGGTGAGCATCAACTCGTCGGAGGAAACCATCATCGACAGCTCTAGAACTTCTAAAATCTTAGTTGACAATGTGTAAAATCTCAAAAGCCATGACCAACTATCTGTAAAGATAAAGGTAAATCTTACCAATAGCGATATAAGTTATTTGAAACAAATAAATTATCAAAAACATTATTAAACTCCAACCACAACCCCCGTCTTGGACAGGAATTCCTCGAGTTTCAGCTCACCTGGTATGGTAAATAAAAAGGCCTAGAACGATAAACGGGGCAGAACGGAGCTCAAGAATGTTAACAGAACTATAGCTATTCTATAGCATCCCAATATCATGGCACATACCTAACGATAATAGATATTGCGGATAGCAATTTGACATATTCAGGACTTTCAGTTAATATCCCATTGGTATAAATAATTGGGTAAGTAGCAAGTTCTACCAAAGAGTGATCCATAATCCATACAACTGTCCACCTCCATAATTTTAGCACACTATGAACTGAGCAACTCGCGTAGAAAGACACGTCGATTTGAATTCGAATCTTAGCGTGTGAATTAAGACGAATGCACAATGACCTAAGAATGCATAACCCTAGGCCAACCCCAACCTAATGGGGTGTTAGCCTAAGTAATCTCATGCAGTAGTCTAGTCTTTTCTTTCTGTTATGAAATAATGCATGCTGGACATGTACGTAGAGGAGAGCTACGTCTCCCCGTAGGATACTCTCACCTCCTGGTCGTGGCTTCTGATCGATCCAGTCGCTGGATGGAGCGACACTTGCGGATCGCAGCTGCCAGGCCGGGAGGTGGTTAGTGGAGTCCTGTATGATGCATAAAACGAGGAATAACAGAACCGAAAAAGGCTGCGCATTGTGGCAGCACAAAACCTCTCGCGAGTTCATCCTTCTCCATGATCTCTCTCTCTCTCTGATTTGATCGATCGGCAACTACATTTGGTATCAGAGCCTAGGTGTTTGATCCTCGGCGCGGCGGCGGTGTGTGATCCGTCGTGGTGATGTCCGGTGACGAGTCAGACGGGAAGAGCAAAGGAGGGGGCAAGTCGCCGCCGAAGACGCCATCATCCAAAGCCCCGCTCGCGCGCCTCACCGGCAGCGGAAGCGGCGAGATCAGGGTGGTGGAGCGCGTCATGCGCGAGGAGCCGGGCGCCTCCATGATGCTCACGCGCACCAACTACATGGAGTGGGCGCTTGTGATGCAGGTCAAACTGCAGGTCGCTCGGGTCTGGTCCGCGGTGACCGACGAGGCCGCCGACGAAGACGCCGACCGGCGCGCGCTGCAGATCATCCTCACCGGCGTCCCGCCGGAGATGCTGCGCGTGCTGGCTGCAAAGGACACGGCAAAGACGGCGTGGGAGACGATCCGGACGATGCGGATGGGCAGCGAGCGCGCTCGCCAGGCCAAGGCACAGGTACGGCGGCGCGAATTTGAAGATCTTCGGTTCAAGGACGGAGAGTCTGTTGAGGATTTCGGGTTGCGCCTCGCCGCCCTCGTCGCGGATCTGGAGTTATACGGCGACCCCGTCACCGAGCACAAGGCCGTTCAAAAGTTTCTCCGAGTGGTGCCGCGGAAGTTCCGCCCGATGGCCATGGCGATCGAATCACTGATCGATCTGAAGACCATGTCGATCGAGGAACTCGTCGGGCGCTTCTCGGCTTGTGAGGATCACTACGATCTCGACGATGCCACGCAGTCCACCGGGCGCCTCATGCTCACGCACGAGGAGTGGATGGACAGAGAAAAGCACGGCGGCGGCAGCGGATCGTCATCCAGTGCGGGCAGCGGCAAGAACAAGTCGCCCGCTAAACCGAAAGGCGCGGGCGGCGGCAAGCCTGCGTCAGGATACCAGGGTGCAGGTGGATCGGGAGGATCAGGCGGCAGGAAGAAGAAAGGCAAATGCCATCACTGCGGCATCCCGGGGCACTGGAAAAAGGAGTGCCGGACGTGGCTTCGTGAGCAGGAGCAGAAAGGCACCCAGGAGCAGGCTAATCTGGTGCAAGGTGGCGCGGAGCACGACCCAGGTCTGTATATGGCTGTGGTCACCACCGTTTCCACGCCACAGATCGCTGCGCCGCAGGAAGTCTTCCTCAACGAAGAGAAGGTCATGCCAGTGCCCTCGCCGGACGGAGTGTGGTACTTCGACACCGGCGCCAGTAGCCACATGACGGGCGACAGGGGAGTCTTTGCGTCACTTGACGAAACAGTGCACGGCACGGTGAAGTTCGGAGACGGCTCTGTAGTGGCCATACAAGGGCGCGGCTCAGTGGTGTTCCGCTGCCAAGGCGGAGGGCAGCGCGTTCTCACGGGCGTCTTCCACATCCCGAGCCTGCGCACGAATATTGTGTCAGTAGGACAGCTAGACGAAGCAGGCTGTGTCGTCAACATACAAGAAGGTGTGATGACCATCCAGGATCCAGGACGGCGCACACTGGCACACATTCGTCGCTCTGGCAATCGCCTGTACACTGGGGCGTTGGAGATCGACAAGCCCAGGTGCTTGCTGGCACTGGGAGACGACGTGACCTGGCGTTGGCACGCACGCATGGGGCATTTGCATTTCCATGCTCTCCGTGCAATGTCATCGAAGCAGATGGTGCGGGGCATGCCGGTGATTGACCGCGTCGAAGAATACTGTGATGGGTGCGCTCTCGGCAAGCAACATCGCACGCCGTTCCCACAAGTCGCCGCATACCGCGCAGAGCGCGGGCTGGAGCTCGTGCACACTGACCTTTGCGGGCCGATCGAGCCGACCACACCTGGAGGAAGCAAGTATTTTTTGCTGATTGTGGACGACTACAGTCGTTACATGTGGTTGGAGCTGCTCAAATCCAAGGACGAAGCCTTTGCACGGTTCAGAAAGGTGCAAACTCTCGCGGAGGCAGACGGGAGCTGCAAGTTGCGCGCATTCAGATCTGATCGGGGGGGCGAGTTTAACTCCAATGAGTTCAAAGCCTACTGTGAAGAAATTGGTGTCAAGCACTACACAACTGCTCCGTACTCGCCGCAGCAAAATGGAGTGGTAGAGCGGAGAAATCAGATGGTCGTGGAAATGGCCAGATGCATGTTGAAGAGCATGGACATGCCAGCGTACTTCTGGGCGGAGGCGGTGAGAACCGCCGTGTATGTGCTGAATCGCGCGCCCACACGCAGTCTGGAAGGTGTCACACCTTATGAAGCGTGGCACGGCCGTAAGCCTAGCGTGCAACACTTGCGCACGTTCGGGTGCACGGTTCATGTCAAGAACGTCGGCCCCGGCGTCACGAAGCTAAGCGATCGCTCAATGGCAATGGTGTTCATTGGATACGAGGAAGGTTCCAAGGCCTATCGTGTGTACAACCCAACAACGAAGAAGGTGCAGGTGACTCGAGACGTGATCTTTGAAGAAAGCAGGCCCTGGACATGGCGCGCACCGGGCGCGGCAGAGGACCGCGCCGCGCCGACGACCTTCACAGTCGTGTACACCACTGCCGGCGGGGTGCACGAGATAGACACAGGGTCTCCTACGTGTGCCTCGACGCCGCAGCGGTCCCCAACGCCCAAAACACCTGCACCCGCGGCCTCACCTGCTGGGGTGATCACGCCGGCTTCAAGTACATCAGGGACGCCAGAGTCCACTCCGGCAACACCTGCAGCAGCGGACGGGAACTGCTCGGCCACCCCGCAGTCACACGACTCCAGACACGACGTGCCAACAGGACAGCCAGTGCGCTTCCGGAGCTTCACGAGCGTACTGGAGGAAACTGAAGATCAGGCAGTGCGTGAGCAGTTTGAACGCTGCCTGCTCGTGCGTTGCATGTTTAGCGCGGAGGAGCCAAGCGATGTGGATGAAGCGCTGGCTAGCAAGGCATGGAAAGGGGCCATGGATGTCGAGATGCAGTCCATTGTCGAAAATGGCACATGGAAGCTTGCTCAACTCCCGGCTGGGCACAAAGCAATAGGACTGAAGTGGGTGTATCGTGTCAAACGTGATCCGGCAGGCAATGTAGTCAAGCACAAGGCTCGTCTCGTCGCAAAGGGATATGTCCAGCGTCAGGGGGTGGATTTTGAGGAGGTTTTCGCCCCCGTAGCTCGCATGGAGACAGTTCGGCTGCTGCTGGCTCTCGCCGCGCACTCTGGCTGGGAAGTTCATCACATGGACGTGAAATCAGCCTTCCTGAATGGCGATCTCACTGAGGAGGTATATGTTGATCAGCCACCGGGGTATGAAGTTGCAGGCCAGGAAGGAAAGGTACTCCGACTGCACAAGGCTCTGTATGGGCTGCATCAGGCACCGCGGGCGTGGTATGCAAAGTTGGATGAAACTCTCACCTCCCTTGGTTTCACGCGAAGCGCTCTGGAGCATGCTGTGTACCGACGAGGTAACTCACAATCACACTTGTTGGTTGGAGTGTATGTAGATGATCTGATCATCACAGGAACCACAGCAGCAGATATCATCTCTTTCAAAGAACAGATGCAGAAACTCTTCAAAATGAGTGATCTCGGGCGGCTAAGTTACTATCTGGGAATTGAGGTAGATCAAAGCAGCAATGGAATTACTCTGAGTCAGAAGAGCTATGCGGGCAAGATTCTGGAGATTGCAGAGATGAGCAACTGCAACAGTTGCCACACACCAGTGGAGTGTCGTCTGAAACTGAAAAAAGACGATGACTGTGATCTGTTTGATGCTACCTTGTACCTCAGAGTGATTGGGAGCCTGCGCTATCTTGTGAACACAAGACCAGACATCGCACATTCAGTGGGTATCGTCAGTAGATTCATGGAGAAGCCAAGCACTAATCACTGGGCAGCGGTCAAACAGATACTGAGGTATATCAAAGGCACAATGCACTATGGGTGCAGCTACAAGAGAGGACACGGAACTGCTGAACTGATTGGGTTCAGCGATAGCGATCATGCTGGGGATGTTGGTGATCGCAAAAGCACTTCTGGACATGTTTTCTTCCTTGGTAAGAATCTGATTACTTGGAGCTCCCAGAAGCAGAAGATCGTCGCTCTCTCTTCCTGTGAAGCAGAATATGTTGCAATAGCAGCTGCCACTTGTCAGGGACTGTGGCTGAGCCGGCTGCTGGAGGACATCACAGGTACCTCGCCGGCGCAGTTCAAATTACTGGTGGACAACAAATCAGCCATAGCTCTGAGCAAGAACCCAGTTCATCATGATCGAAGTAAACACATTGATGTCAAGTTTCACTTTGTGAGAGATTGCATGGAGAAGAAACAGGTGGAGATAGATCATGTTGGAACTCAGGACCAGCTCGCCGATGCACTCACCAAAGCGCTCGGGCGCGTTCGTTTCATCGAGATGCGACAGAGGCTTGGGATGATCGGCGTAGTGCAGTGAGATTAGGGGGTGAAATGTTAGCCTAAGTAATCTCATGCAGTAGTCTAGTCTTTTCTTTCTGTTATGAAATAATGTATGCTGGACATGTACGTAGAGGAGAGCTGCGTCTCTCCGTAGGATACTCTCACCTCCTGGTCGTGGCTTCTGATCGATCCAGTCGCTGGATGGAGCGACACTTGCGGATGGCAGCTGCCAGGCCGGGAGGTGGTTAGTGGAGTCCTGTATGATGCATAAAACGAGGAATAACAGAACCGAAAAAGGCTGCGCATTGTGGCAGCACAAAACCTCTCGCGAGTTCATCCTTCTCCATGATCTCTCTCTCTCTCTGATTTGATCGATCGGCAACTACATGGGGCACACATGACCGTAATATTTCCTGAACCGTCCCTAACCCTAGGCGGCAATCCCGAAATGCTCACTCATTTGGGACCGCCAGAGAAGACCAAATCCACGCGATGCCGGAAGTATCTGCAAAAATCGGCGAGGGAGGGGCGAAAGGTAGGATTATTAGGGGCGAGGGAAGGTGTTTATGCTTATACTCTGCTCGTGGAAGAAGTAGTTCCCCTGGAGGCGACAGCCGAGGCGGTCGAGGGCCTGACCGGTCTCCCGGATCCAGAAACCCACCGCGTAAAACGCCTTCGCCATCTCTCCGGGCGGTGGCGGGCAAGGGCGCAGAACGGCGACTGCGGAGGCGCAGAGGCGGCGGTGGCCTTGCGTTTGTTGGCTCCTGGCCTTGGCCCGTGGGGAGATCTCGAGGAGAGAGGGGAGCTGAGCTGAGGGGGTCAGGAGGGAGACAGTGGGGACTGGGCCTGTGGAGGGCACTGGCGCTTCTTCGGCCGCTCACGGAATTGACCGCTTTGCCTTTGAAGACTGCTTCTACCATGTTTGGGCGCTCTTCATGTTCTGCCTCAAAAGTTAGACCACCTCTAGCAGATCCCTCAAAATACGGACACGTAGTTTTATTTAAAACTATTCCGCTTCATCAAAATCAGTTTTATTCCATCAAATTCAGTTTGAAGCAGTTTTATGTAGAAGTTGTAGCATTACCAAAGAGAATGTTTGGCTTTCATGTAGCTCCAGCTTCAAAAATAAGAAATTTGGTGGAAAGGATCTATTTGATTGGATGGGGGAGAAACGAAGGGGTATCCACTTACGGGTGTCAGTGGTGGGTAATTTTCTCCTGACTCCAGCTTCTAGAGTTTTTTGGAGCGCCCCTTCAAGAGCTTCATAAAAAACTGGGAGTTGTACCCCAGATTCTAGTTTTTTTTGCGGAGCGGCATATCGTGGAGGTGTTTTCTAAAGTGGAGCTGAATTTTAATGAGCAGAGCAGTCTCAAACAGGCTTACATGTTGCTTTGAATATGGGCCAAAAACCTCCGCGAAAATCAGAAACCATAATGGAATTATAAATTTTGAAATCAAGACTTCATGGGAGAAATATAACAAGTTCATAGTCCTTGATCACCGTACATAGTTCATATATACACTAAATTACACTAAATGGCTAGGAGAATAGGCGACCACCATAACCCTGCAGCCAAAAATTGGCTCACTGGAGCCATCCGGGTGCGGTGGTGACGCTGCGGCGGCGGACATCCTCAATCGTCATCGTCGGAGACAAGGTCGACGTAGATGTCGTCCTGTGCCTTCTTCTCGCGGCGCCATGCGTCTTGGTTGTCGACGAACTCCTCCTTCGCAAGCCCCTGCTCGAGGAGGACATCGTCGAGGTTCGCAAGGGATTGTCGGTGCTCCTCCTCCTCCTCCTCCTCCTCTCGCGCGCTACGTGCCGTGATTGCCCCCTCGAAGATGTCCACCTCGGCATGGGGGAGGAAATCCTCTGGCCCGATGACGCCACCGCCCGACAGCACCGGCTCCGCCTCGAGCTCCCGCTTCACCACGCGGAGGGCCGGGAGATCCATCGGCTCCCTTTTCACCGGTGTGAGGAGCGGCGTGCGGTGACTCGACCCCCCGACGGCGGAGCTGCCCGCGGCAGAGAAGGAGCCCGCGCCGGAGAAGATCAGCTCGTGTCGGCGGTCGTACTCCTCCGTCTCGCGGAGGAGCGACTCTGACGGCTGGAGGTTGTGGTTGGTGTACTTCTTCGTCTCGCGCTTCCTCGCCGTGCGCTCGGACACACCGCTAGCACTCGGGGTCGTCCCTCCCGTCGGAGCTGCGGCCGGAGCTCCACATTTCGTCCCACATGGTGGCGTTCGGCAGCGGGATTGGACTCACCAACGGCGAGAAACAAAAGTGTGATTGGGGAATCGCGACCGTGGGGGATAGGGTTTCGACCCGTATCAGCACCGTGAACCCATAGATATACCACGTTGGGGGTGGTTTGCATGCCACGTAAAATGTTTTACGAGCCGGACGAGTATACGGGCTCTGTTCTGCCCAAAAAAAATGGGCCGAGCCCATATAGTCGTCGGGATTTTGCGGGTCCGAGCATTTTGAGGGGTCTACTAGAGATGCTCTTAGGGCATCTCAAGAAGAGATGCTTGGATTTTTTTAGGGAAATGTAAGTTTTATTGCTCAAAATCTACAGAAGTGGGGTAAAAAGGATCACGGGGCAGAGGTGGGGGAAAAAAGGATCATGGGGCTGGACGTGGCGCACCTATCGAGAGTATGAAAGAACTTGGCTAAACTAACAGCTTCTTTGTTTGCAAGTCAACTTTTAAAGGTAAATTTACAATTGAATATGGCTCGTTGATGATGGAGCAGTGACATCCAGTGGCGAGACCCAAATATTTATTGTTTGCATCGCGGCATACAACAGTTGTTGAGCCTCCCATTTGTGACCTTGCAATACTTGCATCCTAACGAATATTGGCGCGCCCTAGAGAAGGTGCCTTTGGTTGTATCACAGCATCCCTCGCGATAGTCATCGTCTGAGTAGTACGCTTTGGCACAATGTCCTCGAGCTCTCAGACGAAGCGGGTGATATATTGATGTGTTGCTAGCGGGCTTTGAAAAAACCCATGTGTAGTTTTTCTCTTATTCCACCAAGTCGCCTGATACGACTTCAACGTATCTATAATTTATGAAGTATATATTCATGCCATGTTACAATAAATTTATATGGTTTTGGTATGGTTTGATTAGAGCTAACCCAAACTAACGTTGTTTTCAGCAGAACTACTGTGGTGTCATTTTTTGTGCGGAAATAAAAGTCCTTGAAATGGGCTAAAAATTTACGGTGATTTTTTATGGACCAAAAGAGACCCCCGAAGCACCGGATCTGGCCCAGGAAGTGACCCGAGGAGGCCACAAGCCTAGGGGCGCACCCGCCCCCCTATGGCGCCCTCGGCTTATGGGCCCTCGGGCACCCCCTTGACGTGAGACCGATGCCAAAAATTCTTATAAATACCCAAACCTCCGAAAAGAACCCTACATCAGAAGTTCTGCTGCCGCAAGCCTCTGTAGCCACGAAAAACCAATCAGGAGCACCTTCTGGCACCCTGCCGGAGGCGAAAATCATCACCGGAGGCCATCTTCATCATCCCGGTGGCTGCCATGATGAGGAGGGAGTAGTTCACCCTTGGGGTTGAGGGTATGTACCAGTAGCTATGTGTTTGATCTCTCTCTCTCTCTCTCTCTCTCTCGTTCTTGATTTGGCACGATCTTGATGTACCGCGAGCTTTGTTAATATATTTGGATCTTATGGTGTTCTTCCCTCGCTACCTTCTTGTGATGAATTGAGTCTTGATCTTTGAGGTTTCATTATGTTGGATTGAGTATTGGATTTGAGAACACTTGATGTATGTATTGCGATAAGATATATGTGGTGCCGATGGGATGTTCTATTGATTCACTTGATGTATATTTTGGCACTCAACCGGCGAATTCCCGAGGTGCCATTGGGGTAATATATGCATAGGGGTTGATGCACGTTTTCATCCTACGTTCTCCGATAGAAACTTTGGAGTGATTCTTTGTTGCATGTTGAGGGATTGCCATATGATTTAGTTATGTTATCATTGTTGAGAGACTTTTCACTATTGAAAGTATGAACCCTAGTCCTTGTTTTGAAGCATTGTAATACCGTTTTGCTCATTTTTGTTACTAGCTACCTTGCTGTTTTTATATTTTCATATTACAAAAAAACTATATATACTATCCATATTATACTTGTATCACCATCTCTTCGTCGAACTAGTGCATCTACACAATTTACCATTGTATTGGGTGTGTTGGGGACACAAGAGACTCTTTGTTATTTGGTTCCAGGGTTGTTTGAGAGAGACCATCTTCATCCTACGCCTCCCACGGATTGATAAACCTTAGGTCATCCACTTGAGTGAAATTTTCTATTGTCCTACAAAACTCTACGCTTGGAGGCGCCACACGAGTCTACAAGAAGAAGGTTGCGTAGTAGACATCAAGCTCTTTTCTGGCACCGTTGTCGGGGAGGTGCTTGAAGGTATATCTTTAGATCTTGCAATTGAACATTTTGGTTTCTTGTTTTATCACTAGTTTAGTCTATAAAAGAAAACTACAAAAAAATTGAATTGAGGTTGCCTCATATGCTTCATCTTTTTAATGTCTTTCGTGAAAATGATGGAAAAGAAAATTGTGCTCAAGTGTTAGAAGAAGAAGTTAATAAAATGTTTGGCACTAAATCTTTGAATGATAAACATAATTGCAATGTTGTTAGTGTGCTTGCTATGAATATTCATGATACAAATGATGATTGCACTAGTCATGATAAATATGTTTCTTATAAGCATGTCAACTTTTGTGGAGTGCATAGAGTTTGTGAAGACATGCCTTATAGGGATGATATATTTTATAAGAAGCATAAACATGATAAAACCAATTGGTTGCTTAAGGTGATAGATAAAATTGCTACAAATTTATGCTCTCTTCATCCCATTACTTTTGAAATTTGCAATAGAGTGATCATCTTATTTTCCAATGCATACTCTTTCATGACCGAATCGTGGCCAAATATTGCAATAACTTGATCACCCTTGAACTTTACAGTGAACTTTGTTTATTTTTGGGCTGTGAAGAATTGTCACATAAAAATAGTTGGTTTGAAGCATTCATATTCACAGACCATGTTGAAACTAATTTGAAGGAAATCTATATGTTTTCCATGGTAAATTGCAATGAAAATGCTTATATTGCCAACTATGGAAAGATGGGAAAACCAATAGAATATAAAAGAAATACTAATGAAAGGGTAAAGATCTCCACTTTCCCTCCTATTGTCTCTTGTGATGAAACAGGTTACGAGAATGAGCTTCCTATGCAACCAATCCATCGATAAGGAGCTCCAAAAAGTTGATTAAGCCCACACATGATGTGTAGAAGAAAAAGAAAAGATGGAGAAGCAAAGGTAAAAAGGTATCCCTCCCAAATGATGTTGCTCCTATTATTGTTATGCCTCATGAGAATGAATCAAAAATAAATGTGGAAGATGATATACTTGATGATGATATTGATTCTTTGTCTTATGATACAATGTCCAAAGAAACTATTGAGGATGATTTTTTTATGCCTATTACTCATTATGATGATTATGATTGGGAAAATAATGATACTTCTTATAATATTGAAAATCTTTTTGGCACCAACTTAGAAAATTGTGATAATAATAATTGCTATACTATTGGTGCTATTCATACTATTAATTATGAGAGTGATTACGCTTATGATATGCAAATCCACAAGCTTGGGGATGCTATGTTTGATGAGAATGACATGTTTGAGAAATTATTTGCTGTAATTAATGTTTGTCCCAAGCTTGGGGATGCTATGCTTGATGAAGATGGTATTTTTAGTCCCCAAAGTTTTGATGTGCAAATTTATTATTATGATAGCATGCCTCCTATTTTATGATGATTGCAATATTTATGAAAGTGGGTTTTGAAGTGTCAACTTTAGATAATAATTATCCCACTATTTTGGAGGGTGTTGAATCTTTTCACAATATTGATAATTATCCCACTTTTTTAGAGGGTTTTGAATCTTTTCACAATATTGATAAAACTGGATTTGTAGAGGTCATGACTATTTAGTAATGATCCCACTATATTGGAAGAGGTTTCAATTGCTTATGATGAGAACAAAGTAGCTACTTATGATGATTATTGTGATGACACTTGTGTTATAAAAAGTAGTGATGATTATATCTATAAAACTTGTCATAATTATGAATATCCTTTTTCTGAACATTACTCTTTTAATATGGAAACAATGTATAGTATTCGAGTTTCTTATGACACTGCCATTATTATGAATGAGAAGAAAACTGCTCATGTGGAGAGTAGTAAAATTTCTATGCTTATGAATCATGAAAAGAATGATTTATGTATAGTTATATTGTTGAATTCCTTCATGATGCTACTGAAAATTATCATGAGAGAGGAATATATGCTTCTACGTATCTCAATAATATCAAGTTTCCTCTCTATGTGTTGAAAATCTTGAAGTTTTGCTTGCTTTACCTTCCTATGCTAGTCGATTCTTGCTCCCATAAATTGTTTTCTCACAAAATCCCTATGCATCGGAAGTGGGCTAGACTTAAATGTGCTATTAATATGCTTCCCGATGCTCGCATTATGTTTCAATTCATATCTTTTATGTGAGCATCATTGAAATCATCATGCCTAGCTACGGGCGTTAAACAATAGCGCTTGTTGGGAGGCAACCCAATTTTTATTTTGTGTTTTTTTTATTTTCACTCCTGTTTTTCAATAAACACACATTATTATCTCTATAGTAATTGTGTTTTGGCGTTTCAATTAGTGTTTGAGTCAAGTAAGACCTTTGGGATGGTCTATGGTGATAGTTGACTTGATCTTGCTCAAAAACAGAAACTTTTGCGCTCATTTCCAGGAATTTAGAAAATCATAGAAACGTGATTTTGATCTGAACTTTTTACACAAGATTTATATACAAATTTCATATATTGTCCTATTTTACATAATTTTTGGAGTTACAGAAGTTTGGCTAAAGCCCAGATTACTACAGGCAGTTCTATTTTTGACAGATTTTGTTTTCATTGTGGTGTTTGCTTATTTTGATAAATCTATGGGTAGTATCGGAGGGTATGAACCATGGAGAAGTTAGAATACAGTAGATATAACACCAATATAAAATTGGAATGAGTTTACAACAATACCTAAAACTGTTTATTTGCTTTGTTTCACTAACGGATTTCATGAGTTCTCTGTTGAGTTTTGTGTTGTGAAGTTTTCAAGTTTTGGGTGCAGTTTCGGTGGACTAGGGAATAAGGAGTGGAAAGACCCTAAGCTTGGGGATTACCAAGGCAGCCCAAGGCAATGATCAAGGATAACCAAGCCTATAAGCTTGGGGATGCCCCGGATGGCATCCCCTCTTTTGTCTTCAATCCATCGGTAAAGTTACTTGAGGCTATATTTTTATTCACCACATGATATGTGTTTTTCTTGTAGCGTCCTGTATTATACGAGTCTTTGCTTTTTAGTTTGCCACAGTCATCCTTGATGTACACAGCTTTTGAGAGGGACACACATTAAACGTGAATTTATTAGAATACCCTGTGTGCTTCACTTATATCTTTTGAGCTAGGTAGTTGATCTAGTGCTTCACTTATATATTGTTAGAGCACGATGGTGATTTTATTTTGTAGAAATTGATGAACTCTCATGCTTCACTTATATTATTTTGAGAGTCTTAAAACAGCATTATAATTTTCTTAGGTTATGAATTTGGTCCTAATATGATGGGCATCCAAGAGGGATATAATAAAACTTTCATAAAGAGCATTGAATATATGAGTAGTTTGATTCCTTGCATTTTTTGAGATATAAAGATGGTGATATTAGAGTCATGCTAGAGAGTAATTGTGGATTGGTAGAAACACTTGTGTTGAAGTTTGTGATTCCCAAAGCATGCACGTATGGTGAACAGTTATGTGATGAAGTTGGAGCATGATTTATTTTTTGATTGTCTTCCTTATGAGTGGCGGTCGAGGACGAACGATGGTCTTTTCCTACCAATCTATCCCCCCTATAATCATGCATATTAGTACTTTGCTTCGATGGCTAATAAATTTTTGCAATAAGTATGTGAGTTCTTTATGACTAATGTTGAGTCCATGGATTATACTCACTCTCACCCTTCCACCATTGCTAGCCTCTCTAGTACCGCGTAACTCTCGCCGGTGCATTAGACTCACCATATACCCTTCCTCAAAACAACCACCATACCTACCTATTATGGCATTTCCATAGCCATTCCGAGATATATGGTCATGCAACTTCCACCGTTCTATTTACTATGACACACACCATCATTGTCATATTGTTCTCATATGCATGAGGCATTCACATAGAGTCATATCTTTGTTCTAGTATTGAGTTGTAATTCTTGAGTTGCAAATAAATAAAAGTGTGATGATCATCATTATTAGATCATTGTCCCATGTGAGGAAAGGATGATGGAAGCTATGATTCCCTCACAAGTTGGGACGAGTCTCCGGACTTTGAAAAAATAAAAGAGGCCAAAGAGCCCAAATTTTAAAAAAAGGCCAAAGAGCCCAAAATAAAAAAATGAGAGAAAAGGAGAGAAGGGACAATGTTACTATCCTCTTCCACACTTGTGCTTCAGAAATAGCACCATGTTCTTCATGATAGAGAGTCTCCTATTTTATCACTTTCATATACTAGTGTGAATTTTTCATTATAGAACTTGGCTTGTATATTCCAATGATGGACTTCCACAAAATGCCCTAGGTCTTCGTGAGCAAGCAAGTTGGATGCACACCCACTTAGTTTCTTTTGAGCTTTTATACACTTATAGCTCTAGTGCATCTGTTGCATCCCTACTCACTTGCCTAAATATCGATTGACGGGCATCTCCATAGCCCATTAATTTGCCTAGTTTATGTGAGAGTTTCTCCTTTTTGTCTTCTCCTCACAGCCATCACTACAAAAAAAGACACATCCGTGACATTTTGGGCCGAACGAATTTTTTTCCTGTCATGCTTATGACAGTTCTATGATGATAATTATGAAAAACCCCGATATCATCATAGATGTGGTGGGCTCCTACTTCTATGCCAAAAAATCATGACAGAAAATGGGATTTTCGTCCTGGGCGGGCCGGAGACGCAGCTGCATGACATTCTTTGGGCCGTCCATGACGGAAAAAACCGTGGTAGAAGCGAGGGCGAGGAAAATATCGGGGAGTTCCCGATTATGGTGGGTGGTCGAGGCTGAGAGATGCATGGAGGTTTCCGCGTTTCTCTCGTGTACGCGCGTATGTTCGAGGCGTTGGCTAACTGAACCCAGGCGATCACACGTTGCTGAACCTAAGCGATCGATCCCTTGGCTGTTAACTGAACCCGAGTGATTCATTCGCTGCTGACTGAACCAGAGCGATTCCTTCGCTGCTGCTGCTAACTGAACCCGAGCGATTGATCATTGCTCCTACTTACTGAAGCCGATCGAGCCTCCGTGCGAGACATAGCCAGCCGATGTTGGGTTGCCTCTTGATGAACAGTGACTGTTGCTACCATGCGCGCGGTATGTAGAATGAGTCGAGACATGGTGAGTCGAGCCGGTTGGTTGGTTGTGGATGAACAGTCCCGGTGGGGGTTGGATGAACAGGGCCCCGTGGTAGTAGGCCGTTGCCGCTGGATGAACAGGACCCCGAGGAGGCCACCGCACCCCAGCCGGTTGGGGGTGGATGAACAGGACCCCGTAGAGGCTCTATGAACAGCAGCCGGTGGAGGCTAGATGAACAGTAGCCGTGGATGAACAATAGCCCGTGGAGGCTGGAGGAGGTCGACGGTGGATGAACAGTAGCCCATGGAGGCTGGAGCGAGGCAGTAGACGGTGGATGAACAGGACCCCGTTTTGACCGTAGGCGCTCCAACACAAGTCCATTTCCTCCGTTTTGCGGTACGCCACACCCCTCCCGATCAACAAGACCCTATTTCGACCGTAGGCACTCCAACACAAGTCCGTTTCCTCCGTTCCGCGGTACGCCAGACCCTTCCCGATTAACTTGACCCCGTTTTGACTGTACGCGGTCAAACACAAGTCTGTTTCCTCCGTTATGAGGAATGCCAGACCCTTCCCAGTGAACAGGACCCGGTTTCAACCGTACGCGGTCGAACAGAAGGCCCGTTTCCTCCATTCTGTGGTACGCTAGACCTCATTTCGACTGTTCCTCAAGCCGATTGCTACCGATGAACACGACACGGTCTGCTGCCTCTCCATGTACACGAGCCCTGGTGATACGTCTCCAACATATATATAATTTTTTATTGTTCCATGCTATTATATTATCATTCTTGGATGTTTTACAATCATTTTATTATCATTTTATATCATTTTTGGTACTAACCTATTGACATAGTGCCCAGTGCCAGTTGTTGTTTTCTGCATGTTTTTTACATCGCAGGAAATCAATATCAAAGTGAGTCCAAATGCAACGCAACTCCTGGAGGATTTTTTGGGCCAGAAGAAAGCTAATGGGCCAAGAAAGCACCTGAGGGGCTGCTCGAGATGAGCAGCACCCACCAGGGCGCACCAAGAGGCCCAGGCGCGCCCTGGTGGGTTGTGCCCCACCTCGGGTGCCCCCCTAACTGCCTCTTTGCTCTATAAATACCCAAATATTCCAGAAACCCTAGGAGAGTCGATGAAATATTGATCCAGCCGCCGCAGAGTCCAGAACCACCAAGACCCAATCTAACACCGTCATGGAGGGGTTCACCACTTCCATTGGTGCCTCTCCTATGATGCGTGAGTAGTTCTTTGTAGACCTACGAGTCGGTAGTTAGTAGCTAGATGGCTTCCTCTCTCTCTCTTGATTATCAACACAATGGTCTCTTGGATATCCATACGATGTAAGTCTTTTGGCGGTGTGTTTGTTGGGATCCGATGAACTTTGAGTTTATGATCAGATCTATGTTTTTATCCATGAAAGTTATTTGAGTCTTCTTTGATCTCTTAAATGCATGATTGCTTATAGCCTCATATTTCTTCTCCGATATTTGGGTTTTGTTTGGCCAACTTTATCTATTTATCTTGCAATGGGAAGAGGTGCTTTGTAGTGGGTTCGATCTTACGGTGCTTGATCCTAGTGACAGAAAAGGAACCGACACGTATGTATCGTTGCTACTAAGGATAACAAGATGAGATCTATATCTGCCGCAATAGACAAACAGATCTCGTCTACATCATGTCATCGTTCTTATTGCATTACTCCATTTTCTCATGAACTTAATACACTAGATGCATGCTGGATAGCGGTCGATGTGTGGAGTAATAGTAGTAGATGCAGGCAGGAGTCGGTCTACTAATCTTAGACGTGATGCCTATATAATGATCATTACCTGGATATCATCATGATTATTTGAAGTTCTATCAATTGCCCAAGAGTAATTGTTTTCCCACCGTTTGCTATTTTTCTCGAGAGAAGCCACTAGTGAAACCTACGAACCCCGAGTCTCTTTTCATCATATTTGCCTTTGCGATCTATTTTCTCTTGCATTTATTTTTAGATCAATTAAACCAAAAATACAAAAATACCTTGCTGCAATTTATTTGTTCTGCAATCTATTTATCCTATCTACCACTTTTTACCTCATGTTTTTGCCTATCTTGAGGCGTCGTACCCGAAAGGGATTGACAACCCCTTTAACACGCCGGGTTGCGAGTATTTGTTATTTGTGTGCAGGTGATGTTTACGTGGTGTGAGGAGGTTCTTCTACTGGTTTGATAACCTTGGTCTCATCACTGAGGGAAATACCTACCGTCGCTATACTGCATCATCCCTTCCTCTTTGGGGAAATACCGATGTAGTTCTAGCAGACATCGAAAGGAATTTTCTGGCGCCGTTGCCGGGGAGGATCTTCAACATCAACCAGGTTCCTAATCACAAATCTCATCTCCTCGCAATTTACATTATTTGCCATTTGCCTCTCGTTTTCCTCTCCCCAGTGTTCAATCTTATGAAATTTTTGATAAAAGTGGGTTTGGAGAGGTCATGACTTTAGTTAATGTTAATCCCACTATTTTGGAAGAGTGTCAACTTCGCATGCATGTGGATCGTGTTGAGAATATGTTATGTGATAGCTATATTGTTGGATTTGCTTATGATCCTACATGTAATTATTATGAGCGAGGAAAATATTATTGTAGAAATTTCATGTTACTAAATTACCTCTCGTTATGTTGAGATTGCTATTGTTTCTTTCTCCTTCCTTGCATATGCTAGGTTTTTCTTGTCTTGATAATTTGTTCTCCTATAAAATACTTATGCATAGGAAGTATGTTAGACTTAAATGTGTTTTTCACATGCTACATGATGCTTTATTCGTGTGTCAATTATTATCTTTCATGTGAGCATCAATAAAATCTTATGCCTAGCTAGGGGCGTAAAACGATAGCGCTTGTTGGGAGGCAACCCAATGAGTAAAATTTATTTTTGTTTTTTGATTTATGTTCTTGAGTGTTAGCACAATTGTGCTACTTTTATGATTGTGTTTTTTGTGTCTTAATTAGTGTTTGTGCCAAGTAATGCCTTTGGGAAGACTTGGGTGAAAGTTTAATTGATCTTGCCGAAAAACAGAAACTTTTGTGCTCACAAGATTCATTGCCATGTTTTACAGGAGAGTGGTTTTAAGTTGATTCTTTTTGAATAGAATTAATAGACAAATGCCTCACATCCACCAATTTATTTTATAATTTTTGGAGTTACAGAAGTATTCTAAATTTTCATATTTCTACAGACCGTTCTGTTTTTGACAGATTCTGTTTTCTTTGCGTTCTGTGCTTGTTTTGATGATTCTATGGTTTTATTTGATGAGTTTTGCCATAGAAAAGTTGGAATACAGTAGATATAATGCAAAAGCAAAATAAGAATAGGTTTGCTACAACACTTATAGTGGTGGTTTGGTTTCTTATACTAACGGATCTCACGAAGGTTTTGTTTGAGTTTTGTGTAATTGAAGTTTTCAAGTTTTGGGTTATCTTACGATGGATGAAGGAATAAGGATAAGCAAAAGGCTAAGCTTGGGGATGCCCGATGCACCCCAAGATAATATTCAAAGAAGTATCAAGCAACTAAGCTTGGGGATGCTCCCGAGTGGCATCCCCGCTTTCTTCTAACAACTATTGGTATTTTACTTGAAACTATATTTTTATTCGTCACATGATATGAGTTTTGCTTGGAGCATCTTGTATGATATGAGTCTTTGCTTGTTTTGATTTGTGTTTTAAGTGTTGAAGCCTTGCCGGACACACCCTTTTTAGAGAGCCAAAAATTATGATATGCTTGCTCCTATGCTTCACTTAAATTTTTAGAGCCATGGACTTGCTCTAGTACTTACTTATATCTTTTTGAGCAAGGTGTGCTTTGTTAATTTTGAAGAAATGCTCTCATGCCTCACTTAGATTTATTTGGAAGTTAGTAAACTTTTAAGAAATTCTCTCTTGCTTCACTTAGATTATTTTGAGAGAAAGAAAAAATTATGCTCATGATCTTCACTTATATTTGTTTGAGATTATCAAAAGCAACATATGAAAATAGTCCCAAAGTGATAGATATCCAAGGAGGATATAATAAAAACTTTCATGAAGATCATTGGACAAAATAAACTTGATTCTTAGTAATGGTTTTGAGATATGATGATATGATATGTGAGTCATGTTGATGAGTAATTGTGCTTTAATAAGAATATTGATGTTAACGTTTGTGATTCCCTATGCAAGCACGAAAATCAATAATTATGCAATAAAATTTATATCCTACTTATGGTGCATTATTCAGTGTTACTTATGCTTAATGCTTGGGTACGGGATTTTTTGCTTTTTGATTGGTCGCTTCTCAATCTTTTTTGCTAGCCTTCATTTTGCACTAAGTATGATCACTACTTGTGCATCCAAAACCCTTTAAACCAATTTTGCCATATGAGTCCACTATACCTACCCATATGTGGTATTTCCATGCCGTTCTAAGCAAATTTGCATGTGCCATCTCTAGTGTTCAAAATAAATTTCTCTTTTGTGTGCTCTACTACTCGCGAGGCAGTAAAGGGTAGCCAATATTTTCCATGCTAGATGTGTTATTCTCACGATAAGTGTTTGTTCACTTGTCATTGCACGAGAGTACGGCAAAGGTACTAGGGATGCCCAGTCCCGAAGTGAATAAATGAATTTACTTTATGTTGTCAAATAATAAATTCCTTGGAATGTGTTGGTATGGAAGGCACCCGTGGATACGGTTAGCCATGGAAAGTGAAAGTTATGGTGGAAAAAGGAATAAACTTTATTTTCTATTTGGGAACCGCCTATGATGTATCTAGCATGGAAAGTGTTGGGATGCTCCAAGTCGTTTTTGTTGGTAGGAAAAGTATGCCTCTCAAAAATAATTTTATCTCTCAATTTAAGCTTTGAGCTCTGGCACCTCTACAAATCCCTACTTCCCTTCGCGAAGGGCCTTTCTTTTACTTATGCATTTTTTATTTTGAATTTGAGTCTCCATCTTCTCTCATAAAGCACCAACTAAGGGGAACTATGATCGTATTTGAGCATTGGGTGTAGCTAATATTCAAGTGTGTTTCATGAATGAATCAATGATTGAGCATGATGGGCTAGGGATAACTTGCTTTAGTGTTGATATTTTGAAAGACATGGTTGCTTGTTGGTATGCTTGAGTATTAAAGTCTTCATATCAAAACTAGACTATTGCTTTGAATCATATAAAAGTCCATATGTCCATGCTATAAAGAAAAGAATGTTATGAACATGTTAGGCAGCATTCCACATCAAAAATTCTGTTTTTATCATTTACCTACTCGAGGACGAGCAGGAATTAAGCTTGGGGATGCTGATACGTCTCCAACGTATCTATAGTTTTTGATTGTTCCATGCTGTTATATTATCATTCTTGGACGTTTTACAATCATTTTATAGTCATTTTATATCATTTTTGGTACTAACCTATTGACGTAGTGCCCAGTGCTAGTTGATGTTTTCTGCATGTTTTTTACATCGCAGGAAATCAATATCAAACGGAGTCCAAATGCAACGCAACTACTGGAGGATTTTTTTGGGCCAGAAGAAAGCCAATGGGCCAAGGAAGCACCTGAGGGGCTGCTCGAGGTGAGCAGCACCCACCAGGGCGCGCCAGGAGGCCCAGCCGCACCCTAGTGGGTTGTGCCTACCTCGGGTGCCCCCCGAACCGCCTCTTTGCTCTATAAATACCCAAATATTCCAGAAACCCTAGGGGAGTCGACGAAATATTGATCCAACCGCCGCAGAGTCTAGAACCACCAGAATCCAATCTGGACACCGTCATGGAGGGGTTCACCACTTCCATTGGTGCCTCTCCTATGATGCGTGAGTAGTTCTTTGTAGACCTACGGGTCGGTAGTTAGTAGCTAGATGGCTTCCTCTCTCTCTCTTGATTATCAACACAATGGTCTCTTGGATATCCATACGATGTAAGTCTTTTGGCGGTGTGTTTGTTGGGATCCTATGAACTTTGAGTTTATGATCAGATCTATGTTTTTATCCATGAAAGTTATTTGAGTCTTCTTTGATCTCTTATATGCATGATTGCTTATAGCCTCATATTTCTTCTCTGATATTTGGGTTTTGTTTGGCCAACTTTATCTATTTATCTTGCAATGGGAAGAGGTGCTTTGTAGTGGGTTCGATCTTACGGTGCTTGATCCCAGTGATAGAAAGGGAACCAACACGTATGTATCATTGCTATTAAGGATAACAAGATGAGATCTATATCTGCTGCAATAGATAAACGGATCTCGTCTACATCATGTCATCGTTCTTATTGCATTACTCCATTTTCTCATGAACTTAATACACTAGATGCATGGTGGATAGCGGTCGATGTGTGGAGTAATAGTAGTAGATGCAAGTAGGAGTCGGTCTACTAATCTTGGACGTGATGCCTATATAATGATCATTGCCTGGATATCGTCATGATTATTTGAAGTTCTATCAATTGCCCAAGAGTAATTGTTTTCCCACTGAGGGAGTCCTGGATTAGGGGGTGTCCGGATAGCCGGACTACCATCATCAGCCGAACTGTCATCGGCCGGACTATCATCATCGACCGGACTCCAAGACTATGAAGATACAAGATTGAAGACTTCGTCCCGTGTCCGGATGGGACTTTCCTTGGCGTGGAAGGCAAGCTTGGCGATACGGATATGTAGATCTCCTACCATTGTAACCGACTCTATGTAACCCTAGCCCTCTCCAGTGTCTACATAAACCGGATGGCTCTAGTCCGTAGAACAACAACAACCATTACAATCATACCATAGGCTAGCTTCTAGGGTTTAGCCTCCTTGATCTCGTGGTAGATCCACTCTTGTAAACATCCACAATATCAATATCAATCAAGCAGGACGTAGGGTTTTACCTCCATCAAGAGGGCCCGAACCTGGGTAAAACATCGTGTCCCTTGTCTCTTGTTACCATCCGCCTAGACGCACAGTTCGGGACCCCCTACCCGAGATCCGTCGGTTTTGACACCGACATTGGTGCTTTCATTGAGAGTTCCTCTGTGTCGTCACCGATAGGCTTGATGGCCTCTTCAATCGACAACAACGCAGTCCTGGGTGAGACTTTTCTCCCCGGACAGATCTTCGTATTCGGCGGCTTCGCACTGTGGGCCAACTCACTTGGCCACCTGGAGCAGATCGAAAGCTACGCCCCTGGCCGTCAGGTCAGGTTTGGAAGCCTAAACTTCACGACCGATATCCGCGGGGACTTGATCTTCGATGGATCTGAGCCACAGCCGAGCGTGCCGCGCTGTCACGTCGGGCAGCACCTTGGAGGCCGCACACGAATCCGCTCCGACCCATAGTCCGGGGCCGATCGCTCAGATCGAGGACGGATGGCTGGACACCGCCTCGGGAGCTGCAACTTCTACGACGATGGAGCCGAACATTTACCTTGTCCCACATAAAGCTCATGACTTCGAGGTGCCGGACTCTCTGCCGGGCTCCGAACCTCTTGCGCCCCTGCCAGTCGAATCTGACTGGGCGCCGACCACGGAATTCACCGTTGTGGACATCTTTCAGCACTCACCCTTCGGCGATATCTTAAATTCGCTGAAGCATCTCTCGCTATCCGGAGAGCCCTGGCCGAACTACGGCCAGGATGGTTGGGACGCGGACGACGAAGAAATTCAGAGCCCACCCACCACCCACTTCGTAGCCACCGTCGACGATCTAACCGACGTACTCGACTACGACTCCGAAGACATCGACGGTATGCACGACGATGCCGGAGACTATCAAGAACCAGTGCCTACAGGACACTGGAAGACCACCTCGTCATACGACATATATATGGTGGACACCCCAAAAGATGGGGACGGCAAAGAAGCAATGGAGGCCGATTCCTTAAAGAAACAGCCCAAGCGCCGGCATCAGCGGCGCCGCTCTAAATCCCGCCACAGCAAGAATAGAGATTCCGGCACAGGAGATAATAACACCCCAGAAAGTGCCGAAGACAACCCCCTCCAGCACGATCCAGCGTAGGAGGAGGCAGAAGCAAGCCCTCACGAGAGGGCGGCAGACGAAGAGGTCGAGGATGATAATTACTTACCTCCCTACGGAGACGAGGCAAGCCTCGATGACGACGAATTCGTCGTGCCTGAGGATCCCGTCAAACAAGAGCGTTTCAGACGCAGGCTAATGGCCACGACAAACAGCCTAAAGAAAAAGCAGCAACAGCTTCAAGCTAATCAAGACCTACTGGCCGACAGATGGACCGAGGTCCTCGCGGCCAAAGAGTATGAACTCGAACGCCCCTCCAAAAGTTACCCAAAACGCAAGTTGCTCCCCCGACTAGAGGAGGGAGCGTACAAACCTACATCACCAGCGCACAATACGGCAGATCGACCACCTCGTGGCCGCGACAGAGAGGCATGCAAGCCCTCCACCAAAACCGTACCCCGGCATCGCTCAAAAAGCATGAAGCCACGGGGGAACGCGCCGGACTTGCGGGATATATTGGAGGACAAGGCAAGACAATCCAGATCTATCTATGGATCACGTGGGCGCCCCAAGACCCACGACGAATACCGTCACGCCGGATACAACTACTCCGGCCGGGCCGAACACAGCAGACAACGCTCTCTCGAGCTACGTCGCGATATTGCTCAATACAGAGGCGCCGCACACCCCCTATGCTTCACTCACGAAGTAATGGATCATCAAATCCCTGAAGGGTTTAAACCCGTTAATATCGAATCCTACGATGGCACAACAGACCCCGCGGTTTGGATTGAGGATTATCTCCTCCATATACATATGGCCCGCGGCGACGATCTTCACGCCATCAAATATCTCCCGCTCAAGCTTAAAGGACCAGCTCGGCATTGGCTTAACAGCCTGCCCGCAGAGTCAATTGGATGCTGGGAAGACCTGGAAGCCGCATTCCTCGACAACTTCCAGGGCACGTATGTGCGACCACCGGACGCAGATGACCTAAGCCACATAATCCAGCAGCCAGACGAATCGGCCAGGCAATTCTGGACACGGTTCTTAACAAAGAAAAATCAAATCGTCGACTGTCCGGATGCAGAGGCCCTTGCTGCCTTCAAACATAACATCCGCGATGAGTGGCTGGCCCGGCACCTAGGACAGGAAAAGACGAAATCCATGGCAGCCCTCACATCACTCATGACCCACTTTTGTGCGGGAGAGGATAGCTGGCTAGCTCGCAGCAACAACCTCAGCAAAAACGCTGGCAGTCCGGATACCAAGGACCGCAATGGTAGGTCGCCTCAAAACAAAAACAAACGCCACATTAACGGCGACAACAATGAGGATACGGCAGTCAACGCCGGATTCCGAGGCTCCAAGCCCGGTCAACGGAAGAAGCCATTCAAAAGAACCACTCCGGGCCCGTCCCATTTGGACCGAATACTCGACCGCTCCTGTCAAATACATGGAACCCCCGAAAAGCCAGCTAACCACACCAACAGAGATTGTTGGGTATTCAAGCAGGCAGGCAAATTAATCGCCGAAAACAATGACAAGGGGCTACACAACGATGACGAGGAAGAGACCCGGCCGCCGAACAACAGAGGACAAAAGGGATTCCCCCCTCAAGTTCGGACGGTAAACATGATATACGCAACGCATATCCCCAAGAGGGAGCGGAAGCATGCACTAAGGGACGTATACGCGATGGAGCCAGTCGCCCCAAAATTCAACCCATGGTCCTCTTGCCCGATCACTTTTGATCGAAGAGACCATCCGACCAGTATCCGCCATGGTGGATTCGCCGCATTGGTTTTAGACCCAATTGTCGATGGATTTCACCTCACAAGAGTCCTGATGGACGGCGGCAGTAGCCTGAACCATGCTTTATCAGGATACAGTGCGCAAGATGGGCATAGACCCTTCGAGGATTAAACCCACAAAGAAAACCTTCAAAGGCGTCATACCAGGTGTCGAGGCCAGTTGTACAGGCTCAGTCACACTGGAAGTGGTCTTCGGATCCCCGGATAATTTCCGAAGCAAGGAGTTAATCTTCGACATAGTCCCGTTCCGCAGTGGCTATCACGCTCTGCTCGGACGAACCGTGTTCGTAAAATTCAACGCGGTGCCGCATTATGCATACCTTAAGCTCAAGATGCCAGGCCCTCTTGGAGTCATCACGGTCAATGGAAACACGGAACGCTCCCTCCGAACGGAGGAACATACAGCGGCTCTCGCGGCAGAAGTACAGAGCAGCCTTTTAAGGCAATTTTCGAGTCCGGCCGTTAAACGACCGGACACGGCCAAACGCGCCCGGAGCAACATCAACCAAGACCACCTGGCACGTTTCGAGCACGCGTAGCAATGCGGCCTCAACCCCAGCCCTCGCACAATTGTAAGACAAACTCTCCGCGTACATAATTACGCCCTGGAGATACCATGGGCATAGGGGGAGAGGCACAACCACAACAGACCCAGAGTGCGGTTCGACCACACCAGGGGCTCCCAAGTGTGTCGCTCTTTTTATCTTTTATTTCTCTCTTTTTTATACAGAACTCTGTCCGGCGGCGAGCCTGCCGAACTCATGATGCAACAGCCAGGGAGGGACAAAGGCGGCGACGAACACTCAGGTGGTCTCCATTACGAGCATTAAATTTGTTAAATACACCATTCCACGGCCTACCCCTGGAGGGAGACGCCTTTAATTCGTCCAATCCCTTGATTTCCGCACTATTTGTATCATTCCGCACTCATAGCAGATCTTCTCGAATAAAATGCAGCACTTTTTGCCCATAATTGCATTACCTTATATATATTTGTTCATTTATGACATGTTGCATCCGTACATTTTGGTACGGCCAAATACACCAGGGGCTTATGTTCCCCGCATTATGGTGTGATAAAGTCCGAACACTTTTACAAGTGCGGCACCCCGAACTTATAGCATTATATGAATCGGCTCCGAATCATGTCTTGGGTCAATAGCTGGGTTTGCCCGGCTCCCATGTTCGGCACCTTACGTTCCGTTCTATCGGCTAAGGTAGCACTGGGAGAACCACTGCGATTGCGCCCCGGTTGAGCCGGGTTAACGCCTCAGTGGAGAAAGCTAAAACCGACTGTCATGATAAAGCGAGAGACTGGTCGCTGTTCGAGAGGTCCTTTCGGGTCCTTAAAGACCTACGCCGCTTCAAGCGAAGTTCCGGATAATGTCCGACGAAGGCGTGGATAGCGCCCCTAATTCGGTCTTCCGAATACTAGGGGCTTCACCGAAATTTAAAATTATAGAATTCTATGGCTAAGTGAGAGTGTTCAAGCACTATAAGTCCGGTTGCCTTGTTCGTTGTGTTGAGCGCCTCCCTAGATGGACCCATAAATGGGAACAAGAGTGCTCAAGTTTATCCCGAACACCCCAGCACTCGTGGCATGGGGGCTGAAGCCGACGACTTGCCATCTCTCAGATTTTATAAACGGCTGCACAGAAGGTAATATTTTAAATTAACAAGCATTGCTTAGCGCATATGAACGAAGTTTTCAGCGCACAGGATAACACATTGCGAATTTACTCAATAATTACATCCCTGGGGCACTCATCCGCAATCTTGCGGGCACCCTTCAGGACAGACTTATAGTACATTTCGGGCATACGATATTCCTTGCCCGTTGGTGGCGCGTCAGTGATTAGCTTCTCCGCATCCAGCTTGCCCCAATGCACCTTTGCGCAGGCAAGGGCCCGACGAGCACCTTCAATACAGGCGGAGCGCTTGATAACCTCCACCCAGGGGCACGCATCCACCAACCGTCGCACGAGGCCGAAGTAGCTCCCAGGCATGGCCTCTCCAGGCCACAGCCGGACTATGAGGCCCTTCATGGCCTGCTCGGCCGCCTTCTGGAGCTCGACCAGCTGCTTCAGCTGGTCGCTAGGGGGCACCGGATGGCCGGCCTCAGCATACTGAGACCAGAAGACCTTCTCCGTTGAGCTCCCCTCCTCGGCTCGATAGAATGCGGCGGCATCAGACACACTGCGAGGCAGATCTGCAAATGCCCTTGGAGAGCTCTGAATACGGGTAAGTAACACGTAATTTACATTCACATGCTTGCTTTGCATGAAAAATGCCTTACCCGCCGCTATCTTCCTCACCAACTCAATCTCCTAAAGGGACTTATGGGCATCGGCCTTGGCAGTTTTGGCACTTTCGAGAGCCGAGGCAAGCTCGGACTCTCGAGTCTTTGAGTCACGCTCCAAACTCTCATGCTTTTCTAGGAGAGCCTGGAGCTCTTGCCGAACCACCGCCACCTGCGCCTCCTGCTTTTCTCGCTCTGCCCGTTCCGCGGCCGCATTGCGTTCGGCCGCGGACACGGCCTCCTTCAGGGTCGCCACCTCGTTCGTGGCCCCTGCAGTACCCATGTTATCCTTGTTATTTTTTGTTGCAACCTAAATCCTTTTCTGTAAGGTACAAGTTCAAAGTGGTGTTACTCACCTTCTTTGTCCTGGAGCTGCTTCTTGGCGCGGCCGAGCTCTTGCTCGGACCACTCGAGCTCCTGCTTCAAAGCACCGACCTCCGTAGTCAGTGCGGCAGAGGTCAGCAGCGCAGCCTGCAACCCATATTGACATAATTTTTTAGCAACCCTGCGTATATCTTATTTTTATCAGATCCTCAGTCCGGCTTTTCTTTCCGAACACCGAACCGAGCATCGGGGGCTACTGTCTATGCGGTATTACATTGCATATTTTTAACTTCTTACCTCAAAGCCTGATAGAAGGCTACTGCAGGCTTCGGTCAGCCCGCTCTTGGCAAGCTGTACCTTCTGAATCACCGCACTCATAATAGTGCGGTGTTCTTCCTCGACGGAAGCGCTCTGGAGCGCCTCCAACAAATTGTCCGGCGCCTCCGGTTGGACGGAAGCCGCCGCCGTCACGGTCTTGCCCTTCGTGCGAAGGGGCCGCCGGCCGGACTCCGGAACCACTGCGGGTTCTGATATGGAGTCCGGCGCAAAGTCCGGGAGGCCGCCTTGTGGCGCCTCCGGAGCCTCCCCCTGATGGGTCCCTTCTTGGGATCCCACCTCGGCGTCCTCGGTGTCGCGAGGGGTGGAGGCGGTTGGGATGGAGTCTACCTCCGACGGAGCCAACGACCCGCTCGATGAAGCGGGGAGATCATCATTGGCCGGACTACAGGCAGCATGCGGCATCAGAATGACACTATGTGACGCAGAAAAAGAAATTATAACTCATTCAAGAATCCGGATACTTACGATCTTGCCGGAGGCCTGGCCCTTGAAGGCCATTCTTCCTCGCCAACGTTGATGTTGGCGGAGCTGTCCGGGGGAATAGTCCTTCCCCTCTTGGACCCTTCGGCCTCCCCTGTTGGGGAAGCCTTCCTCTTCCTCTCTCCCTCCTCTGGGGGAGAGTCCTCTTTCTCCTCCTCGTTTTCGGGGGAGGAGTCTGCCCCGGAGTCGTCGGACACCTGAAAACGGGAACTCTTTCGAGCACCCGTGGCCTCCTTCTTGGCCTTCTTCTTTGGCACCATGTGCGGTGCCGGAGCCAGCAGCCTCGCTAGATGGGCGTCTACTGGGTTTTCTGGCATGGGAGCCGGGCAGATAATCTGCTCCGCCTTCCTCATCCAGTCTTGTCAAAGAAAAAGGGGAAATTAAAACCCGCATAGAGTCAAACTATGAAAAGCAAGTGTCCCGTAAAGGGGTAGAATCACTTACCTCGTCGGCTTGGCGCTGCGAGCGAAATCCGCGATCTTCAGTCGCGGATGCGGGGGCTTCGGCGCCCTTAAACAGCACCCTCCAGGCGCCTTCGTACGTCGTGTCAAAGAGCCCGCTCAGCGCCTGGTGCTGTTCCGGATTGAACTCCCACAGATTGAATGCCCGCTCTTGGCATGGGAGAATCCGGCGGACGAGCATGACTTGGACCACGTTAACCAGCCTGAGTTTCTTCACCAGCTTCTGGATACAGGCTTGGAGTCCCGTCAGCTCCTCCGAACTACCCCACAGCAAGCCCTTCTCTTTCCAGGAGGTGAGCTGCATGGGGATACCAGATCTGAACTCGGGGGCCGCCGCCCACTTAGGGTCGCGCGGCTCGGTGATATAGAACCACCCCGATTGCCACCCCTTGACGGATTCCACGAAGGCCCCTTCGAACCAAAGGACATTGGGCATCTTGCCCAACATGGCGCCTCCGCACTCCGCTTGAGTGCCCTTCACTACCTTCGGCTTGACATTGAAGGTCTTGAGCCACAAGCCGAAGTGGGGCTGGATGCAGAGGAAGGCCTCGCACACGACGATAAACGCCAAGATGTTGAGGATGAAGTTCGGCGCCAGATCATGGAAATCCAGGCCGTAGTAGAACATGAGCCCCCGGACAAAGGGGTGAAGTGGAAAACCCAGTCCACGGAGGAAGTGGGGAAGAAAATCGACCCTCTCATGGGGCCTGGGGGTGGGGATGAGCTGCCCCTCGTCGGGCAGCCGATGCGCGATGTCGCCGGACAGGTAGCCGGCGCTGCGCAGTCTTTCGATGTGCTCCTCCATAACGGAGGAGGTCATCCACTTGCCTCCCGCTCCGGACATAACTGGGGAAGGTTGAGACGAGATGTGCGGGCTTGGGCGCTGGAGCTCGAGTGCGCGGAGATGGATAAGCAAAGGAGGAAGAAGGCGTAGGTGAAAAGGTGAATCCTTATCCCTTATATGGGCGGGCGAAGTCTACGCGTCCCCCACCGGCCTGGTAAAACTCGCTTATCCCCCAAGCGTCACCATCAATGGCGCGGTTGGGTTACCCACGTCCGTATTGATGAGAATCCAGGATTAAGGGGGAACATGATCTCTGCTTCGACAAGACGTGCCAAGGAAACCGCTTCGCTAAATGCGCTGAGGTGGTAGAGTAAAAAACGATTCAAGTAATGGCTTGGTAGTGGCGTGACGTCATGCCGCAAAAAACGTCAGCAGATTGAACTTGTGTATATATTATTCTCTCTACGATGGAATGTGGAATTTATTTTGCAGAGCCGGACACTATCCTGGTGTTCACAATCTTCTATCATTCGGAGGAGGAACCCGCCTTGCAATGCCAAGCAATATACGCGCCGGACTTATCGTCATTGAAGCCTGGTTCAGGGGCTACTGAGGGAGTCCTGGATTAGGGGGTGTCCGGATAGCCAGACTACCATCATCAGCCGAACTGTCATCGGCCGGACTATCATCATCGACCGGACTCCAAGACTATGAAGATACAAGATTGAAGACTTCGTCCCGTGTCCGGATGGGACTTTCCTTGGCGTGGAAGGCAAGCTTGGCGATACGGATATGTAGATCTCCTACCATTGTAACTGACTCTATGTAACCCTAGCCCTCTCCGGTGTCTATATAAACCGGATGGCTCTAGTCCGTAAAACAACAACAACCATTACAATCATACCATAGGCTAGCTTCTAGGGTTTAGCCTCCTTGATCTCGTGGTAGATCCACTCTTGTAAACATCCACAATATCAATATCAATCAAGCAGGGCGTAGGGTTTTACCTCCATCAAGAGGGCCCGAACCTGGGTAAAACATCGTGTCCCTTGTCTCCTGTTACCATCCGCCTAGACGCACAGTTCGGGACCCCCTACCCGAGATCCGCCGGTTTTGACACCGACACCCACTGTTTGCTATTTTTCTCGAGAGAAGCAACTAGTGAAACCTACGGCCCCCGGGTCTCTTTTCATCATATTTGCCTTTGCGATCTATTTTCTCTTACATTTATTTTCAGATCTATTAAACCAAAAATACAAAAATACCTTGCTGCAATTTATTTGTTCTGCAATCTATTTATCCTATCTACCATGTTTTACCTCACGTTTTTGCCTATCTTGAGGCGTCATACCCGAAAGGGATTGACAACCCCTTTAACATGTCGAGTTGCGAGTATTTGTTATTTGTGTGCAGGTGCGGTTTACATGGTGTGGGAAGGTTTTCCTACTGGTTTGATAACCTTGGTCTCATCACTAAGTGAAATACCTACCGTTGCTATACTGCATCATCCCTTCATCTTTGGGGAAATACCGACGTAGTTCTAGCAGACATCACCTGGCCATACGTATGCACGAGTAGACGTTCGAGACCCCGCCTGTATGTACTTATGTGGCCATATTTTTTGGCATCTGGCTGTACGTACGTGTACACAATTTAGAAGGGACTGCCTGAACTGCTATGTCGAGGGCATGCCAAGTCTTCCTCCACTGCCAACTCGACATCGTCTACTACTATACGTGCAGCTGCTTGCCTAAGATCTTCTTCCCCTCCTCTGATAGCCAAATCAGGGAGAGCATCCTCACCGACCAACCCAATCACGCTGAGATCGACATGGCTTTGCCAAAGAGTTTGTACACTTGTTGCATCACTTTTTTACTCCACATGTTATATATATTGTCCACTGAGCACACGTAGTAACGTGAAATACGATTAGTTTCTCCTACTAGATGATAAGAAGTGAGGTACCAGTCAACTTAGCTATCCGTGATGGACTCTCTTGAACGCCATCATTATTTATCTCTGCATGTTTGAGCTGTGCATTTGTAGATGGGCGTGGGAGTTGTAGTAGGGCAGTGGTCTGGGTCCAAAGTAGTAGAAGTAGCACACAAACATATTTTGAGTGTAGGCTTTTACCTGCTCAAGCCTGCCTACTAGAATCGCCAGTGCTTGAAAGGAAAAGTGAAGGAAAAACATAGGGATTGGAAAGTTTCCTATGGTACTACTATTCATGCATTTGGTTCAAAGGAATGGAGCAAAGGAAAACTGTAGGATTTGTTCCTTCAGTGTCTCCTAGAAAGAAAAACCATAGGTCCTCCTTTTCAAATTCCTATTCATGAAGCACAAGACTAAGAGATAGGAGCATAATAGCATTATACCCGTACATTTTCTTGTGGTTTGACTTAATCTCACCATGCTTCTTTGCATCCAGTGATCTTCCAGTTCTTGTGAACCAAACATCCAGATTGGCATAAATCCTGTGTTTTTAAATTCTCTGTTTTGCACGTGCATTCCTATCCTATTCCAGTGTATTTGCTATCCCTACATTTTTAGAATCCTCAAATTCAAACAAGCCCTTACACAGTTACTTTTGTTTCAGATATGTGTCAACGAAAACCTTGTGTGGTTTCTCCCGCTCTTGCTGCATTGTGTTCCACCCCAGCCCAGCTGCTCCAATGACGGAAGGGTTCACCATAGTAGGGATCCGCCCTCCAGACTGTCTTTCATCGCCTCAGATCTTCTTCCCCACCGCCGGCAGCCACGAAAATTGCATTACCATCATCAACCGAGCAGATGACCTTGAGGACTACACGGGTCTACAAGAGAGGCCGAACTCTTTCGTGTCTGCTTACGTTATGCATCACTTAATATTACATGCTACTTTATCGTCCTATTCACCGATTAGACTCTGAGTCAGCTCCAAACACTATAGAAAAAAGACACATCTGTGACATTTTGGGTCAAATAATTTTTTTCCTGTCATACTTATGACACTTCTATGACGATAATTATGACAAAACCCGGTATCATCATAGATGTGGTGGACTCCTACTTCTATGACAAAAAATCATCACAGAAAATGGGCTTTTCATCCTGGGCAGGCTTGAGACGCACCTGCGTGACATTCTTTGGGCCATCCTTGATGGAAAAAATCATGGTAGAAGCGAGGTAGAGGAAAATTTCGGGGAGTTCCCGGTTACGGTGGGTGGTCGGGGCCGAGCGAAGAAGGGAGGTTTGCGCGTTTCTCTCGTACACGTACGTGCGCGTGTGTGAGGCGTTGCGCTCTAACTGAACCCAAGTGAGGCGATGGGCTCTAACTGAACCCGAGCGATTGCACTAGCTACATTACTGAACCCCGATCGATCCCTTGCTATTAACTGAACCCGAGTGATTCCTTCGCTACTGCTGCTAACTGAAGCCCGTCAAACCTGCTGCCTCTTGATGAATAGTGAATGTGGGGTTGGTTGAACGAGTCGAGACATACATGGTTGGGGTTGGATTAATAGTTCCCGGTGGGAGTTAGATGAACAGGATCCCGTGGTAGTAGAGGCCATTGTCGCTAGATGAATAGGACCCCGATCGAGGAGGTGGGGGTGGATGAACAGTAGCCGGTGGAGGGATCCCGTGGAGGGCTGGTTGAACTGGACCCCATGGTGGGTTGGTTGAACAGTAGCCGGTGGAGGATGGATGAATAGGACCCCATGGAGGGCTGGATGAACAGTTGACGGTGGAGGCTGGAGGAAGTCGACGGTGGATGAACAGTAGCAGGTGGAGGCTGGAGGGAGCCGACGGTGGATGAACAGTAGCCCGTGGAGTCCCATTTTGCGGTACGCCACACCCCTCCCAATGAACAGGACCCCATTTCAACCATAGGAGGTCGAAGAGAAGTCCGTTTCCTCCATTTTACGGTACACCACACCCCTCCCGATCAACAGGACCCCGTTTCGATCATAGGAGCTCGAACAGAAGTCCGTTTCCACCGTTTTGCGGTACACCAGACCCTTCCCAATGAACATGACCCCGTTTCAACCATATGCCGTCGAACAGAAGGCCCGTTTCCTCCGTTCTGCGGTACGCCAGGCCTCGTTTCGGCTGTTCCTTCCAAGCCGGTTGGCTCCCGATGAACACGACGTGTTTCGACCTAGTGGCTTTGCTCCCGATGAACAGGATGCATTCTGACCCAGTCACTTGGCTCTCGGTGAAGACGACGATGTTTCCTCCGTTCCGACCCAGCCGGTTAGCTGCCGATGAACAGGACACATCGCTGTCGTCCGTTGCCTCTCCATGTACATGAGCCCTGACCGTATGTATGCGCGAGTATGCGTTCCAGACCCTGCCCATATGTACGTATGTAGCCATATTTAATTTCTTGCATCGTGCCTGTACGTATGTGTACACGATATATATAGACGGGACTGCGTGACATGCCACGTGTGCGCCTCTACTATGACACGTGCATCTCCTTACTCGAACACGGTTCATCACTGCAGAGAGACTGATCGACCCATATGTACATACACGGTCGTGACCAGACGGAGAACCCGATGTATGGTTCAACCCGGTGGGTCCTAGCTGTCAGGTAGGATAAGGAGGCAGCTGGTGGGTCCCAGCTGTCAGGGAGGATAAGGGGCACTTCCTTCCGTCTGAAGATATAGCTGGTGGGTCCCAACTGTCAAGGAGAAGAATAATGTTTTGCCTGTAATACAGACACACTTCCTTGCATAGGAAGATGTAGCTAGTGGGTCCCAGCTGTCAGGGAGGATATAGCTGGTGGGTCCCAACTGTCAGGGGGAAGAATCATTTTTTTTGCCCGTCATACGGACGGACTTCCTTGCGTACGAAGATGTAGCTGGTGGGTCCCAGCTGGCAGGGGGAAACGTTTTTTCCGAAGCCCTTCTGGTAGGTCCCGCTGTCAGGTAGAGGAATCATTATTTTGCGCGTAGGCACTTCCTTGCTGCAGCCATGGACCCGCTGTCAGCCTCTCCACGTACAGTCCTCTTCCGATGGAAGGCGTTCCTTGACCACATTGACCATGCCGCGCCGAGTGCACCAAGACGGTGGATGACGGCGAGGCCTAAGATGGGAACGATCTGGAGTCATGGATCAAGGGGCACTGGAGTCCCTGGCGGAGGGGAGTACGAGGGACTGGTTCGGCTGCCGGGTGAGGCTGCCTTCGTCGGAGAATAACAAAAGGCGTGGGTGAGTATAGGTATGACCTAGACACCATTGGGAGTAGAGTGGGGCGGCAAGGCCTGAGCGATAGCACAGCCAGCCACGGGAGGTAGATGCAGGCGCTCCAGCCGACGATGGTTTTGGCGGCTGGAGCAAGAGCAACTAGATCAGAGATTGAAGAAGCAGGATCACCGTTGGATGTCAATCCAACGACTACAGATGTCAGAATAATCTGTTGACTCTTTTTTAGACCATTAAATCGTTTTGTTCACTAAATGGACAACACCTTGCGCAGGCTTCGTCTAGTGGGCCAACAAAGTCAGCTTCAAAAGCTGTGCCAGAATGCAGCCCATTTATTTAGGTTTTACAACCCATTTCATTTTGTTTGCCAATAAATCTATTTCCTGTGCTATGACTAAAAATAATCTATTTCTTGGGCTGGATAAAAATAGTAATAATAGCCGATTTACTATTTATGATAATTGTTTCTCAAAAAATAATATTTATGATGTTTTACAACAAATTTGGTTATTTATTCGAATACACCTATTTACTGAGCTGGGTCAAAAATAATATTGCGTACATGCAGCGCATATATAATTTCTGATAATTTACAAACCATTTGATTTTAGTAGAATGCACCCATTTTATGGGATGGGTGAAAAAACAATGATGTTCTGGACTGAGCATTTCGTATAAAAATAATATTGAGATACGAATATTATTAAAAAATTAAGTTGGGCTAGGTATCTTATTATATAAAAAATGAACTGGGATGTGCATTTTATTAAAAGAAAGATAGGCTAGGCTGCGCTTTATTTTAGGATATTGTGTACAACAGTCGACCGAGTTGCATTGCTGATGTTCAAACAAAAGGCCTATGTAGTACAGTACAACTTTACATGGCTACTCAGCCCACATTCAACGACACCGGGAAGGCCCAAACAAGGCTTCTGTACAACCTTTTGAAGTCACTAAGCTCAATTAATAACTTCAGAAAAAAGTTAGATTACAGTGGAACCTAATTAAAGGTTGTCACGATGGAAGAAATAATTCAACGGGTCCCAGTTGTGTGTGTGTGTGTGTGAGAGAGAGAGAGACCCATCGGTTGATGCTTTAATTGCTGATGCTCAGTATAAACTTATATAGTTGACACAATCATATAGGACATCATAGCACACTGAACTTGCATACAAAAATTTCAAGCAGGTGGTACAATCAGGGTGGAAGTAGTGAATCGCTGCGGGTAGGGCTATGTTGAAACCAACGAACTCATACATAACAATTCATCGTCTTTATCAATGATGGGGAAATATCTGGAATGCTGACAACACAATAAGTTCTGGTGGCACATTAAGTTGACGTACAACCCTTTCTAAAAAAGTTTAGGTACAAAAACAGAACATGTCACAATCAAATATACTGGCACATCAGTGCTTCACACTGATAGCTCGGATTTAACTAGTATCCGACAAGATTCAGTTGTTACCTAAAATTAGAGCACATCCAGGCAGCCAACCCTGCCTCTTCTCCCAAAGAAGCAGTTGCCTCCACCGCGCGATGGACTAGGCCCTGTGCTATCCATCATTCCGGGCAACACGGGGAAAGTCTAACGTTGACTCCTGTAATGGACATCGTCGACGGACCCTGGCACCAGCGGCGGCGGCAGGACTTCGATTGATGGATTGACCACTTCTTCGACATGCACGAACACTCGATACATGTACATCCCTAACGTGGTCCGCGGCGGCCTTGGTGGCGACGAATAGTACAACCCCGGTTCCTGCACCGGTATCTCAATACCAATCACCTTCAGTATGGTGGATGCTTCTTCATCCATGCCTTAACCGTCAGAGCCTAGCTGTCTGGAGGAACAAACATACCTACTAGCTCACCTCCAAGGTCGTTGATAATCTCATTCATGAACTCGCTGTTCTAAGCACGTCGAGGCACGCCGTGGAAGGTAAGCTTTGTTAAAAACTCAAGCTCGGAGGGCACCAAGCCCCATCCTGGGTGCCACCGATCAAAGCTCACCAGCGCACCATTGCAGAACAAATGTCGGGAAGATTCGAACACACGACTGCAGTCAAAAGTTGTCTGAAACCTGACAAAGAAATCAGCCGGTGGCGGACAGACTTCGATGAGCAAGTCACTTATTTGGACGCCGTGCGCAATGCCAAGAGCTTTGACAAGGTCGTCCGGCGAGACGGGAGGCCGGTCGCCGTTGATGGTTACCATCAGCACTTTGCAAGCAAACTGGTCATCAAGCGCCACCATACCACTGTTGAGAGACAACACGCAACGCCCAAAGGCAAGATAGACCTCAGGATCTCCGTCTCGGAGATCCGCGTTGACCGGTGACATGATAGTGTGCTTGAGTACAGGGAGTACATGAGGGGGATTTGGGGTAACTGGAGTAGGAATCAAGATTCTAGAGGTGGGGGAGGGGTAGGAGATTATGGATGAAAAGGTAGCATGAATTTCGAACACGCGGCAATATGCTCTCGGCGCGCAAGCGCACGAAAACACCGGTGGCGCCCACTTGTCGGCTTAAGAGTCCTTATTCTTTCTTTTTTTGAGAACCCGGCCTTTTTTTTGAGGATCTTTTGAGAGCCCAACCTGAGAGTCATAATTGACCCGTTTAGCATTACGTTACTACCCGGCCCGTATTCAACAACACCTCGCTGGCCCAAACAAGTGTACATCATAAAAAGACACTGAGCTCAAATTATAACTTAAAAAAAGAAGATATACTCTAAACACTAGAGAATGGTGATGCCCTCATTTAGCCAACCAACAGTTCGAGATAATAAACAGTTCGAAACAACGATATATACAACATTCAATCACTGACTAGTGACTACTACTGACATAAACAACAAGACATGATAATTCATAAGAAGTCTTGCTACACCACCAAAACACACCCATCTGCAACGCTCAGACTCTCATGATCCAGACGAGAATGACATTCTAAATAGAGGCAACTATTACATAGTAAGAGTGACATAGGAGAGGATGACCAAATAAAAAGGAATATGCATAACAAAAGAGAGAACTAGCCATCCAGAACAAGCAATGATAACCCATAAGTATAGGGGATCACAACAGTTTTTGAGGGTAGAGTATTCAACCCAAATTTATTGATTCGACACAAGGGGAGCCAAAGAATATTCTCAAGTATTAGCAGCTGAGTTGTCAATTCAACCACACCTGGAAACTTAGTATCTGCAGCAAAGTGTTTAGTAGCAAAGTAATATGATAGTGGTGGTAACGGTGACAAAAGTAAAGACAGCGAAAATAATGTTTTTGGTATTTTGTAGTGATTGTAATAGTAGCAATGGAAAAGTAAATAAGCGAGAACCAGTAGATGGAAAACTCGTAGCACCAGATTAGTGATGGATAATTATGCCGGATGTGGTTCGTCATGTAACAGTCATAACATAGGGTGACACAGAACTAGCTCCAGTTCATCAATGTAATGTAGGCATGTATTCCGTATATAGTCATATGTGCATATGGAAAAGAACTTGCATGACATCTTTTTTCCTACCCTCCCGTGGCAGCAGGGTCCTATTGGAAACTAAGGGATATTAAGGCCTCCTTTTAATAGAGAACCGGAACAAAGTATTAGCACATAGTGAATACATGAACTCCTCAAACTATGGTCATCACCGGGAGTGGTCCCAATTATTGTCACTTCGGGGTTGCCGGATCATAACACATAGTAGGTGACTATAGACTTGCAAGATAGGATCAAGAACACACATATATTCATGAAAACATAATAGGTTCAGATCTGAAATCATGGCACTCGGGCCCTAGTGACAAGCATTAAGCATAGCAAAGTCATAGCAACATCAATCTCAGAACATAATGGATACTAGGGATCAAACCCTAACAAAACTAACTCGATTACATGATAAATCTCATCCAACCCATCACCGTCCAGCAAGCCTACGATGGAATTACTCACGCACGGCGGTGAGCATCATGAAATTGGTGATGGACGATGGTTGATGATGACGATGGCGACGAATCCCCCTCTCAGGAGCCCCGAACGGACTCCAGATCAGCCCTCCCGAGAGAGATTAGGGCTTGGCGGCGGCTCTGTATCGTAAAACACGATGATTTCTTCTCTCTGATTTTTTTCTGCCCGAAAGCCAATATATGGAGTTGGAGTTGTCATCGGAGGGCTACCAGGGGGCCCACGAGGTAGGGGGGCGCGCCCGGGGGGGCACCCTCGTGAGCAGGGTGTGGGCCCCCTGGTCTTCATCTTTGGCGAGGATTTTTTTATTGTTTTTTCTAAGGTGTTCCGTGGAGTTTCAGGTCATTCTGAGAACTTTTATTTTCTGCACATAAAACAACACCATGGCACTTCTGCTGAAAACAACGTCAGTCCGGGTTAGTTCCATTCAAATCATACAAGTTAGAGTTCAAAACAAGGGCAAAAGTGTTTGGAAAAGTAGATACGATGGGGACGTATCAACTCCCCCAAGCTTAAACCCTTGCTTGTTCTCAAGCAATTCAGTTGACAAACTAAAAGAGAAAAAGAAAAAAACTTTTACAAACTCTGTTTGCTCTTGTTGTTGAATGAAAAGCCAGCATTCAAGTTTCAGCAAATATTAGGAACTAACAATACTCACAATAACACGTAGGTCTCACATTTACTCATATCAATAGCATAATCAACTAGCGAGCCATAATAATAATACTCAGATGACAACACTTTCTCAAAATAATCATAACATGATATAACAAAATGGTATCTCGCTAGCCCTTTCTGAGACCGCAAAACATAAATGCAGAGCACCTTTAAAGATCAAGGACTGACTAAACATTGTAATTCATGGTAAAAGAGATCCAGTCAAGTCATACCCAATATAAACCAATTATAATGAATGCAAATGACAGTGTGCTCTCCAGCGGGTACTTTTTAATAAGAAGGGTGATGACTCAACATAAAAGTAAATAGATAGGCCCTTCGCAGAGGGAAGCAGGGATTTGTAGAGGTGCCAGAGCTCGGTCTTGAAATAGAGATAAATTATATTTTGAGCGGCATACTTTCATTGTCAACATAACAACTAAAAGACGATGATATCTTCCATGCTAAATAGATTATAGGCGGTTCCCAAACAGAATGGTAAAGTTTATACTCCCCCTCCTCCACAAGCATCAATCCATGGCTTGCTCGAAATAACGATTGCCTCCAACATTCAATGGGTCCCAGGGGGAGTTCTGTTTGCAATTATTTTGATTTAGTTTGCATGAAGCATGGGACTGGGCATCCCGGTTACCAGCCATTTTCTCGCGAATGAGGAGCGGAGTCCACTCCTCTTGAGAATAACCCGCCTAACACGGAAGATAAGGGCAGCTCTAGTTGACATATGAGCTATTCGAGCATGCAAAATAGAATGTTTAGGCAGGTAAATACCGCATATAGGTAGGTATAGTGGACTCATATGGAACAACTTTGGGGTTTAAGGAGTTTGTATGCACAAGCAGTATTCCTGCTTAGTACAGGTGAAGGCTAGCAAAAGACTGGGAAGCGACCAACTGAGAGAGCAACAATAGTCATAAACATGCATTAGAGTTAATTTACACCGAATACAAGCATGAGTAGGATATAATCCACCATGAACATAAATATCATGAAGGCTATGTTGATTTGATTCAACTACATGTGTGAACATGTGCCAAGTCGAGTCACTCAATTCATTTAAAGGAGGATACCATCCCATCATACCACATCATAATCATTCTAATAGCATGTTGGCACGCAAGGTAAACCATTATAACTCATAGCTAATCAAGCATGACACAAGCAACTATAATCTCTAAATGTCATTACAAATATGTTTTACTTCATAATAGCTAACTCAGGAACGATGAATCATCATATTTACAAAAACAAGAGAGGTCGAGTTCATACCAGCTTTTCTCATCCCAATAAGTCCATCATATATCATCATTATTGCCTTTCACTTGCACGACCGAACGGTGTGTATAATAATAAGAGTGCACGTGCATTGGACTAAGATGGAATCTGCAAGCATTCAACTCAAGAGAGAAGACAAGTAATATGGGCTGTAAGTTAAATAAACAATCATGCGTATAAGAGCCACTAAGCATTTTCAATATAGTCTTCTCGACCCCCAAAGAAAGGAAAAGAAATAAAAACTATTTACACGGGAAAGCTCCCAAGAAGCAAAAGAAGAACGGGAAATATTTTTGGGTTTTGTTTTTAATTACTACAGCAAAGAAATAAACTACTACTAATTTTTTTTTGGTTTTTTCTTAAGGTTTATTAAACACACAAGAAGAAAGCAAGAAAAAAGAAAATAAACTAGCATGGATATTACAGTGAAAGAGTATGAGCACCGACATCTAGCAATGAGTGTGTGTGAACATGAATGTAATGCCGGTGGGAATACGTACTCCCCCAAGCTTAGGCTTTTGGCCTAAGTTGGTCTATTGCCAGGGATAGCCTGGCGGATACCCGTAGGTGAAGCTGGGGGTCATACTGCAACGAAGAAGGCTCCGGCTGCCACTGGCTGGCAACCTCCTCTGGATCCCAAGAATAAACAGATAGTCGTGGAGGCTCATCTTGTGGCTCCGGTTCCGGGGCTGGTGCAGGATTCTGATAGGCTTAAACAGCTGACCATGGAACGATGTGAGGACCTGCAGATAAGTTAAACAAAGAAGGGGCAGGCAAAGTAATAGTCTCAGGGTGATGTTTATCAAAGTATAATTTGCATTTGAGCTCCCCTTCGTGACTCTTAACAAGAAAGTCATCCGCTATCATACTCTTATAATCTAAATAAACACGGGGCAGCGTTGTTTCTTCTTTCTCCTCATGCCTAATAGGTATTTCAAAATGTTCAGCTAGGCATGAAGCATAAATGCCTCCAAAGATGGGGCCCTTAGTACGGTTCAGACTTAACCGTCTAGCAACAATTCCACCCATACTAACAGAGTAATTGCGGTATAAACCATGGAACAAAATAATAATATCAGGAATACTAAGATTCCCACAGTTCCCGCATCCAATCAAGCAACGACTAGCAAAGAAGGCAAAGTAGCGTAAAACATGAAAATGTATGCTAGTGATCCTTGCATCAGAAACCTTCCTGGTTTCTCCCACAGTGATAGTGTTAATAAAAGCTTCTACTTTGTTACGGTGGCGTTCATCTAAGGTGCCCTCAAAGGGTATTCTGCAAACCTCGCAAAATTCAGTTAATGTCATCTCTTTAACAACGTCATATAAATGAAACTCTACTGTTGGAGGTGATTTCTTAGGTAAAAAGTAGAAGTTTTGCACAAAAGTATTTGTGAGTAAGAGATACTGATGACGTTGGTCGTGGAGGAAGTTGGTGAGGCCGGCGTTCTCAATCAATAAATAGAAATCCTCATAAATCCTGGCTCTCCTCAAGAAGTCATCGGAAGGCCATTCACACGACCGGACCTCCCGGTGCGAGGCAAATTAAATTTGGGCTTATGCTCTTCTTCCTTTTGTTTTTCCTTAGAGCTTCGGCTCGACGAGCTCCTCAAAAGTCTCTTCATTATTTTTGAAACAATCTGAAATTTTTAGTAACTTCAAATAAAAGTGAACCAACCTCAATAAAATTGATAGCAACCACTCCCACAAGTGCCTAGAGCCTATATAAAGCATTAGAACTACTTGGAACTATATAAATTTGACATGCAAGCTCAAGAACATGGTCACCTATGCAGCACAAATTTGCAATGAATAAAGCACTAGAACAAAAACTAATTGGACCAATGGAGGAGTCACATACCAAGGAACAATCTCCCCAAGCAATTTTGGGAGAGGTGCTTTGAGCAAGGAGATCGAAAATCACAGCAACGGGGGCTGGAACTCGTGCTTGAGTTGGTTTTTCGTGTTTGTGTGAGGTAGAGGAAGAAGATGGGTGCAGGAATAAGTGGAGGAGGGCCATCATGGGCCCAC
>NC_041385.1:305240688-305313179 GCF_002162155.2 Triticum dicoccoides | reverse complement strand
GCCCTCCACCCTCGTGACCAGGTGGCAGCTCCCCCCGTGGTAATTTTTGCACAGTAAATCTTCAAATATTCCCGAAAAAATCATATTAAATTGGCATGGCATTCTAAGGACTTTTATTTTCGGGATATTTTTATATTGCACGGATAAGTCAGGAGACACACAGAAAAATACTATTTTACTTTATTTCTACTAAATAACGGAAAATATAAAGAGGGTACAGAAGGTTGTGCTTCTAGTTTCATCCATCTCGTGATCATCAAAATGAACCCACTAACAAGGTTGATCAAGTCTTGTTAACAAACTCATTCCGAATAATCACGAAACCGGAGAAATTTTGAATGACACTAGGTTACCTCAACAGGGATATGAAAATCCCCAACAATAAGAATATCATACTTTTTCTTGACAGTAGGGAGAGGAAATTCAAAACCTCCAAATATAATCGATGGAATTTTTCCAATAGAGTTGATACTATAAACTTGAGGTTGTTTCCTCAGAAAATGTACCATGTGCTCATTGCCATTAACATGAAAAGTGACATTGCCTTTGGTGCAATCAATAACAGCCCCTGCAGTATTAAGGAAAGTTCTTCCAAGAATAATAGACATACTATCATCCTCGGGAATATCAAGAATAACAAAGTCCGTTAAAATTGTAACGTTTGCAACCACAACAGGCACATCCTCACAAATACCGACAGGTATAGCAGTTGATTTATTAGCCATTTGCAAAGATATTTCAGTAGGTATCAACTTATTCAAGTCAAGTCTACAATATAAAGAGAGAGGCATAACACTGACATAGGCTCCAAGATCACATAAAGCAGTTTTAACATAATTTCTCTTAATGGAGCATGGTATAGTAGGTACTCTGGGACCTCCAAGTTTCTTTGGTATTCCACCCTTAAAAGTATAATTAGCAAGCATGGTGGAAATTTCAGCTTCAAGTATCTTTCTTTTATTAGTAATGATATCCTTCATATACTTAGCATAAGGATTTGTTTTGAGCACATCAGTTAATCGCATACGCAAAAAGATGGGTCTAATCATTTCAGCAAAGCGCTCAAAATCCTCATCATCCTTTTTCTTGGATGGTTTCAGAGGAAAAGGCATGGGTTTCTAAACCCATGGTTCCCTTTCTTTACCATGTTTCCTAGCAACGAAGTCTCTTTTATCATAACGTTGATTCTTTGATTGTGGGTTATCAAGATCAACAACAGGTTCAACTTCTACATCATTATCATTACTAGGTTGAGCATCAACATGAACATTATCATTAACATTATCACTAGGTTCATGTTCATCACCTAATTGTGTTTCAGCATCAGAAATAGAGATATCATTTGGATTCTCAGGTGGTTCAGCAATAGGTTCACTAGAAGTTTGCAAAGTCCTATCATTTTTCTTTTTCTTCCTCTTAGAGGAACTAGGTACATCAATATTATTTCTCTGAGAATCTTGCTCGATTATCTTAGGGTGGCCTTCAGGATACAAAGGTTCCTGAGTCATTCTACCGGTTCTAGTAGCCACTCTAACAGCATAATCATTTTTCTTACTATTCATTTCATCAAGCGCTTCTTTCTGAGCTTTAAGTACTTGTTCTACTTGAGTGGTAACCATAGAAGCATGTTTGCTACAAGTTTAAGTTCACCTCTAATATCAGCTCACCCAAGCATTTAATCATAAAAGTATTCTGTTTTAATTATCTACCAAAATAAGCATTAAAGTCATCTTGCTTAAACATAAAGTCATCAAACTCATCCAAGCACTGACTAGCAATTTTAGTAGGAGGGACTTCAGCTTTATCATATCTATAGAGAGAATTTTCCTTTACTACCTGTGTCGGGATATCGGGAGGTTCTTCAGTAAATAAGTAATTGAGATCATATACTTCTTCAACAGGCGGTAAATTAAGATCGTGTATTTCTTCAATAGGAGGTAAATTCTTAACATCTTCAGCTTTAATACCTTTTTCTTTCATAGATTTCTTTGCCTCTTGCATATCTTCGGGACTGAGAAATAGAACACCTCTCTTCTTCGGAGTTGGTTTAGGAATAGGCTCAGTAATTGGCTCTGGAACTGGCTCAGGAGCTGGCTTAGGAGGTGCCCAATTATTTTCATTTGCCAACATATTATTCAATAGAATTTTAGCTTCATCCGGTGTTCTTTGTCTGAAAAGAGAACCAGCACAACTATCTAGGTAATCTCTGGAAGCATGAGTTAGTCCATTATAAAAGATATCAAGTATTTCAGGTTTCTTAAGAGGATGATCAGGCAAAGCATTAAGTAACTTGAGAAGCCTCCCCCAAGCTTGTGGGAGACTCTCTTCTTCAATTTGCACAAAGTTGTATATTTCCCTCAAGGCAACTTGTTTCTTATGAGCAGGGAAATATTTAGCAGAGAAGTAATAAATCATATCCTGGGGACTTTGCACACAACCAGGATCAAGAGAATTAAACCATATCTTAGCATCACCCTTTAATGAGAACGGAAATATTTGAGTAAATAAAGGTAGCGCGATCTCTCATTATTAGTAAACAGGGCAGCTATATCATTTAACTTAGTAAGATGTGCCACAACAGTTTCAGATTCATAGCCATAAAAAGGATCACATTCAACCAAAATAATTATATCTGGATCAGCAGAAAAATCATAATAATCCTTATCAGGAACACAAATAGGTGAAGTAGAAAAAGCAGGATCGGGTCTCATTCTATCTCTAAAAGATTCTTTACTCCATTTAACTAGCAATCTCTTAAGTTCATATCTATCCTGGCAAGCAAAAATAGCGGAAGAAGATCCTGCATCAAAAAGATAACCCTCAGGAATAGAAGGCATATTTTCATCATCACTATCATCATCGTATTCAGGTGCAATAATTTCTCTTTCTCTAGACCTAGCAATTTGTTCAGCAAGAAATTCACCAAGGGGCACAGTAGTATCAAGCATAGAAGTAGTTTCATCATAAGTATCATGCATAGCAGAAGTGGCATCATCAATAACATGCGACATATCAGAATGAATAGCAGTAGCAGGTTTAGGTGTCACAAGCTTACTTATAACAGAAGGAGAATCTAGTGCAAGGCTAGATGGCAGTTCCTTACCTCCCCTCGTAGTTGAGGGAAAAATAGTAGTTAGATCATCTTTCAAGTTTTTCATAGTGTCCAACAGATATAAATCCCAAGTGACTCAAAGAATAGAGCTATGCTCCCCGGCAACAGCACCGAAAAAAGGTCTTGATAACCCACAAGTATAGGGGATCGCAACAGTTTTCGAGGGTAGAGTATTCAACCCAAATTTGTTGATTCGACACAAGGGGATCCAAAGAATATTCTCAGGTATTAGCAGCTGAGTTGTCAATTCAACCACACCTGGAGACTTAGTATCTGCAGCAAAATGTTTAGTAGCAAAGTAATATGATAGTGGTGGTAACGGTGACAAAAGTAAAGACAGCAAAAGTAATGTTTTTGGTATTTTGTAGTGATTGTAACAGTAGCAACGGAAAAGTAAATAAGCGAGAACCAGTAGATGGAAAACTCGTAGGCACCGGATTAGTGATGGATAATTATGCCGGATGTGGTTCGTCATGTAACAGTCATAACATAGGGTGACACAGAACTAACTCCAGTTTATCAATGTAATGTAGGCATGTATTCCGTATATAGTCATACGTGCTTATGGAAAAGAACTTGCATGACATCTTTTGTCCTACCCTCCCGTGGCAGCGGGGTCCTATTGGAAACTAAGGGATATTAAGGCCTCCTTTTAATAGAGAACCGGAACAAAGCATTAGCACATAGTGAATACATGAACTCCTCAAACTATGGTCATCACCGGGAGTGGTCCCGATTATTGTCACTTCGGGGTTACCGGATCATAACACATAGTAGGTGACTATAGACTTGCAAGATAGGATCAAGAACACACATATATTCATGAAAACATAATAGGTTCAGATCTAAAATCATGGCACTCGGGCCCTAGTGACAAGCATTAAGCATAGCAAAGTCATAGCAACATCAATCTTAGAACATAATGGATACTAGGGATCAAACCCTAACAAAACTAACTCGATTACATGATAAATCTCATCCAACCCATCACCGTCCAGCAAGCCTACAATGGAATTACTCATGCACGGCAGTGAGCATCATGAAATTGGTGATGGACGATGGTTGATGATGACGACGGCAAAGAATCCCCCTCTCCGGAGCCCCGAACGGACTCCTGATCAGCCCTCCCGAGAGAGATTAGGGCTTGGCGGCGGCTCCGTATCGTAAAACGCGATGATTTCTTCTCTCTGATTTTTTTCTCCCCGAAAGCCAATATATGAAGTTGGAGTTGGCATCGGAGGGCCACCAGGGGGCCCATGAGGTAGGGGGCGCGCCTAGGGGGGGACCCTCGTGAGCAGGGTGTGGGCCCCCTGGTCTTCATTTTTGGCGAGGATTTTTTATTGTTTTTTCTAAGGTGTTCCGTGGAGTTTCAGGTCATTCTGAGAACTTTTATTTTCTGCACATAAAACAACACCATGGCAATTCTGCTGAAAACAGCGTCAGTCCGGGTTAGTTCCATTCAAATCATACAAGTCAGAGTTCAAAACAAGGGCAAAAGTGTTTGGAAAAGTATATACGACGGAGACGTATCAAGCAGCAAAGACAACAAGTCATTCAAAGTGGGATGATCCAACACCATCATAATTTGCGGCCCCGCTTCAGCCACCAGTGATTCGGAGACACTAGTACTCCACCCTTTCGATGCAACAGCCCAGTTAGCTATCAACCTGAAGGCTTGAACCACATCACTGCCTGTCGGACTTGAGACATCCAAGGATAAAAGTTAATCCAGATGCTTGTGTCATTCTCACCTTCTTTTGGCTGCAGGCTGTATCGTTGACAAGCAGGGGAGTTTGCTCCCAAACTCCTAGGGCTCGCCGTGTAGAAACAATTTTCTCTAGCAAACAGAGCCTCTCTACCATCAAGGTCCTTGACAATGGTGATCTCCTGGTTAATTGGATAATTGAGTCCGAGAAACAGAGAATGTGAACCAAGGTTGTTTACCCGCCTCGAAGTCAAAAATCCTGAAGGCCCCAACAAGCTGGTATCCTTCTCATAGACGTAACAACCACTGTCCAGATACTCACGTATTTCAAGGTGCTTGTACACAGTGGTTTTTTTTGCAATATAACTATTCCAGCTCATGTGTGTGAATGATCATCAGTGTTTTGTCGTCGTCTGATCGAGCGAGGAACCAGTTTTGCTTCCCTGTTTTTGGCAAAGGTGGTGTGATTACAAGGGGCAGTAACTGTAGGGACACTGCATCATATCAGAAAGGACATGCACTGTTAATGTAAGATAAGCATTGTTCAGCGTATGAGTAGGATAATGCAAGAAACAACATTGATATGTCCGTGTTGGAACTGAGAGGAAAATACAGGGAAATGTATACTGGGTTCAAAAATATAGAAGTGCCATGCATGGTTATACTCATGTTATCTCGCAATCGATTCTTCACAGGAAACTACCATGTCATGCATGTTATGTAATCATGTTCTGTCCTCACAAACAAATTCTTCAAGGAAATTAACAGACCATGCATTGTGATATACTCATGTTCCGTGGGAATTTTTTTTGTGAGAATATTATTCTAGCCATTGATTGCTGAAGGGAGAATATAGGTATGTACACATAGTAAGCATTACAAGATTTCACTACTTCCAAATATAGAAATTTCTCCATATGCACATTTACTTCCCTAATGTATGGTTAGATGAAACCAACAATATGATGCATGTTTCTACATCACGAAAATGAGGAAACTAACATGGCTATTGATACACACTCATATTTAGTAGTATATAGATTACTACTCAAATTCAAGGGTACAAACATATTCAAGGAGAATAAATTAAGGAGAATATCCATATGTTCTTAACTGTTTGATTATTCAAGGGTACAAATTGGCTGTAATGACATGGTCACAATCACATGAATTAACTCATTCCAAATATAGCTGATTTACGATGTCTTTAATACATTGCCATAGTTCTACTCAAATTCTGCTCAAACCGGGATATGCCAATCATCACAAAAAGTTCAAACAGTGTCATGGCGTTATGGTTAACATCAGACGAAAACAACTTATACATTCTGTCCCAGCAATACGTGGTGCCATCTGCTTTGTCGATCATGTAGATGATGCAATTGTGTTCAATAGCATCATAGAATTGTGTATCAACTTTGACGATCCACTGTGAGCTGAGTTGTCACCAGCTAAAGAAGGCACTAGCGTAAAGATAGGCGAGTCCGCGGTCGAACAAGGCAATTAGCTTGAAGTGTGCGTAATCCACCTGTTGTGTGGGCACTTAGCAGATAACAATCTTCTACAAAACAAGTTCTGTCCAACTGAGGTGGTAATCTAGATGACCTGGACCGTGATGGTAAAACCCTATATAATCCAACGGAGGAAGGATAATCTCATGGGAGGTCTGGAAGTTCACGAGCACCAACTTTCTCCCGTCTTCTCTGACGACAGCCATCCAGTGGGAGTTCATGCCGACCTAGTACATACATGCCAAGAAGTTTTGGGCGATGGTGATCAGATCGAAGTCGAGGGAAATGATGTACGGCGACCCGCTACATACCTGCAAAGAAGTTTCGGCTAATGGAGGTCGGATTGAAGTCGAGGGGCATCATGTACGCCTCTGTGTCACGGTGAGCCAATCTGGCAAGATCAAATAACAGCAAGCAGGGTGTCTTGAAAAGCTTATGCCTCGCTTCAACGATGGCTGTGTGCATGTCCTTCGAGCATGCAGCCAACCACTGTCCATGAGGGTGGAGGGCGCGCCCTACCCCCTGGGTGCGCCCCTGCCTCATGGGCCACCTGGCAGCCCCCCGATGCCCATATTCTGCTATATGGTGTCTTTTCCCTAGAAAAATTCATAAGGAAGCTTTCGGGATGAAGCGCCGTCGTCTCGAGGCGGAAACTTGGCGGAACCAATCTAGGGCTCCGGCGGAGCTGTTCTGCCGGGGAAACATCCCTCTGGGAGGGGGAAATCGTCACCAACGTCATCATCCTTGATCATCTCATCAAGAGGGGTCCATCTCCATCAACATCTTCACCAGCACCATCTCCTCTCAAACCCTAGTTCATCTCTTGTATTTGATCTTTGTCTCAAAACCTCAGATTGGTACCTATGGGTTGCTAGTAGTGTTGATTACTCCTTGTAGTTGATGCTAGTTGGTTTATTCGGTGGAAGATCATATGTTCAGATCCTTTATGCATATTAACACCCCTATAATTATGAACATGAATATGATTTGTGAGTAGTTACATTTGTTCCTGAGGACATGGGAGAAGTCTTGTTATAAGTAGTCATGTGAATTTGGTATTCGTTCGATATTTTGATGAGATGTATGTTGTCTCTCCTCTAGTGGTGTTATGTGAACATCGACTACATGACACTTCACCATTGTTTGGGTCTAGGGGAAGGCATTGGGAAGTAATAAGTAGATGATGGGTTGCTAGAGTGACAAAAGCTTAAACCCTAGTTTATGCGTTGCTTCGTAAGAGGCTGATTTGGATCCACATGTTTCATGCTATGGTTAGGTTTACCTTAATTCTTCTTTCGTAGTTGTAGATGCTTGCGAGAGGGGTTAATCATAAGTGGGATGCTTATCCAAGGAAGGGCAGTACCTAGGCACCGGTCAACCCACATTTAAAATTATCAAAGTACCGAACACGAATCATATGAGCACGATGAAAACTAGCTTGACGATAATTCCCATGTGTCCTTGGGAGCGCTTTGCTTTATATAAGAGTTTGTCCAGGCTTGTAATTAGTTACAAAAAGGATTGGGCCACCTTGCTGCACCTTGTTTACTCTTGTTACTTGTTACCCATTACAAATTACCTTATCACGAAACTATCTGTTACCGATAATTTCAGTGCTTGCAGAGAATACCTTACCGAAAATCGCTTGTCATTTCCTTCTGCTCCTCATTGGGTTCGACACTGTTTCTTATCAAAAGGACTACTATAGATCCCCTATACTTGTGGGTCATCAAGACTCTTTTCTGGCACCGTTGCCGGGGAGTGAAGCGCCTTTGGTAGGTGGAATTTGTTAAGGAAACATTTATATAGTGTGCTAAAATTTACTATCACTTGTTACTATGGAAAATAATCCTTTGAGGGGCTTGTTCAGGGTATCTTCACCCCGACCAGAAGAGCAAAGATTTTCTCCTCAACCTACTGAAAATGTTTACTTTGAAATTCCTTCAGGTATGATAGAGAAACTGCTAGCTAATCCTTTTACAGGAGATGGAACATTGCATCCCGATATGCACCTAATCTATGTGGATGAAGTTTGTGGATTATTTAAGCTCGCAGGTATGCCCGAGGATGTTATAAAGAAGAAGGTCTTCCATTTATCTTTGAAGGGAAAGGCATTGACATGGTTTAGGCTATGTGATGATATTGGATTGTGGAACTACAACCGACTGAAATTGGAATTTCATCAGAAGTTTTATCCTATGCATTTGGTTCATCGTTATCGTAATTATATATATAATTTTTGGCCTCGCGAAGGAGAAAGTATTGCTCAAGCTTGGGGGAGGCTTAAGTCAATGTTATATTCATGCCCCAATGATGAGCTCTCAAGAGAAATTATTATTCAAAAAATTTATGCTCGGCTTTCTCTCAATAATCGCTCCATGCTCGATACTTCTTGTACTGGTTCTTTTATGATGAAGACTATTGAATTCAGATGGGATTTATTGGAAAGAATTAAACGCAACTATGAAGATTCGGAGCTCGACGAAGGTAAGGAGTCAGGTATAACACCTAAGTTTGATTGTGTTAAATCTTTTATGGATACGGATGCTTTTCGTGAATTTAGCACTAAATATGGACTTGACTTTGAGATAGTAGCTTCTTTCTGTGAATCATTTGCTACTCATGTTGATCTCCCTAAGGAGAAGTGGTTTAAATATCATCCTCCCATTGAAGTAAAAGTAGTAGAACCTATTAAAGTTGAAGAAAAGACTATCACTTATAATGTTGATCCTATTATTCCTACTGCTTATATTGAGAAACCACCTTTCCCTGTTAGAACAAAGGACCATGCTAAAGCTTCAACTGTGGTTCGTAAGAGTAATGCTAGAACACCTACACCCCCTAAGAAAAATAAAGTTGAACCTAGTATTGCTATGGTTAAAGATCTCTTGGTCGATAATATTGATGGACATGTTATTTACTTCTGTGATGAAGCTGCTAGAATTGCTAGACCCGATACTAAAAATAAACATAGACCTGTTGTTGGCATGCTTGTTGTTTCTATTAAAATAGGAGATCATTGTTTTCATGACTTATGTGATATGGGTGCTAGTGCAAGTGCAACACCTCATTCCTTATACGAAGAAATTATGCATGATATCGCACCTGCTGAAATAGAAGGTATTGGTGTTACTATTAAGCTTGCCATTAGAGATACTATTTCACCAATTGGGATTGTTAGAGATGTTGAAGTCTTGTGTGGGAAAGTTAAATATCCTACTGATTTTCTTGTTCTTGGTTCCCCACAAGATGACTTTTGTCCCATTATACTTGGTAGACCCTTCTTGAATACTGTTAATGCTAGGATAGACTGCGAGAAGGATATTGTTACTGTTGGTTTAGGGGATATGTCAAATGATTTTAATTTCTCTAAATTTCATAGACAACCCCATGATAAAGAATTGCCTAGTAAAGATGAATTTATTGGTCTTGCTTCTATTGTCGTGCCTCCTAATGATCCTTTAGAACAATATTTGCTAGACCATGAAAATGATATGTTTATGAATGAAAGAAGGGAAATAGATGAAGTATTCTTTAAACAGGGACCTATATTTAAACACAACTTGCCTGCTGAAATCCTAGGGGATCCTCCTCCACCCAAGGGTGATACCATGTTTGAGCTTAAACCATTACCTGCTACTCTTAAATATGCTTATCTTGATGAAAAGAAGATATATCTTGTTATTATTAGTGCTAACCTTTCTGAGCATGAAGAAGAGGAATTATTGAAAACTCTGAAGAAGCACCATGCTGCTATTGGATATACTCTTGATGATCTTAAGGGAATTAGTCCCACTCTATGCCAACACAAAATAAAACTGGAGAAAGTTCCTAAACCAGTTGTTGGTCACCAACGACAGTTAAATCCTAAGATGAAAGAAGTGAGATACTAAAGCTTTTGGAGGCAGGTATAATTTATCCTGTTGCTGATAGTCAGTGGGTAAGTCCGGTCCATTGTGTCCCTAAGAAGGGAGGTATTACTGTTGTTCCTAATGATAAGGATGAATTGATCCCACAACGAATTGTTACAGGTTATCGAATGGTAAATGATTTCTGCAAATTAAATAAATCTACTAGGAAATATCATTACCCTCTTCCTTTTATTGATCAAATGCTAGATATACTATCCAAACATACACATTTTTGCTTTCTAGATGGTTATTCGGGTTTCTCTCAAATACCTGTGTCAAAAGAGGATCATGATAAGACCACTTTTACTTGCCCTTTCGGTACCTTTGCTTATAGACGTATGCCTTTTGGTTTATGTAATGCATCTGCTACCTTTCAAAGATGTATGACTGCTATATTCTCTGACTTTTGTGAAAAGATTGTTGATGTTTTCATGGATGATTTCTCCATGTATGGAACTTCTTTTGATGATTGCTTAAGCAACCTTGAGCGAGTCTTGCAGAGATGTGAAGAAACTAATCTTGTCTTGAATTGGGAGAAGTGCCACTTTATGGTTAATGAAGGTATTGTCTTGGGGCATAAAATTTCTGAAAGAGGTATTGAAGTTGATAAAGCTAAAGTTGATGCTATTGAAAAGATGTCGTGTCCTAAGGACATCAAAGGTATAAGAAGTTTCTTTGGTCATGCCGGTTTTTATAGGAGGTTCATTATAGACTTCTCAAAATTTCTAGGCATTTGACTAATATCTTACAAAAAGATGTCCGTTTTGTTTTTGATGATGATTGTGTAGAAGCATTTGAAATACATAAGAAAGCCTTGATTTCTGCACCTATTGTTCAGCCACCTGATTGGAATTTACCCTTTGAAATCATGTGTGATGCTAGTGATTATGCTGTAGGTGTTGTTCTAGGACAAATAGTTGATAAGAAATTAAATGTTATCCAATATGCTAGTAAAACTCTAGACAGTGCCCAAAGAAATTATGCTACTACTGAAAAAGAATTTTTAGTAGTTGTGTTTGCTTGTGATAAGTTCAGACCTTATATTGTTGATTCCAAAGTAACTGTTCCTAGTGATCATGCTGCTATTAAATACATTATGGAAAAGAAAGATGTTAAACCTAGACTTATTAGATGGGTTCTCTTGCTACAAGAATTTCATTTGCATATTATTGATAGAAAGGGAGCTGAGAACCCCGTTGCAGACAACTTGTCTAGGTTAGAAAATGTTCTTGATGACCCACTACCTATTGATGATAGCTTTCCTGATGAACAATTGGCTGTCATAAATGCTTCTTGTACTACTCCATGGTATGCTGATTATGCTAATTACATTGTTGCTAAATTTATACCACCTAGTTTCACATACCAGTAAAAGAAGAAGTTTTTCTATGATTTAAGACATTACTTTTGGGATGACCCACACCTTTATAAAGAAGGAGTAGATGGGGTTATTAGACGTTGTGTACCTGAGCATGAACAGGAACAGATCCTACGCAAGTGTCACTCCGAGGCATATGGAGGACACCATGCTGGAGATAGAACTGCACATAAGGTATTGCAATCCGGTTTTTATTGGCCTACTCTTTTCAAAGATGCCCGTAAGTTTGTCTTGTCTTGTGATGAATGTCAAAGAATTGGTAACGTTACTAGACGTCAAGAAATTCCTATGAACTATTCACTTGTATCGAACCATTTGATGTTTGGGGCTTTAATTATATGGGCCTTTTCCTTCCTCTAATGGGTATACACATATATTAGTTGCTGTTGATTATGTTACTAAGTGGGTAGAAACTATTCCAACTAGTAGTGCTGATCATAACACCTCCATTAAGATGCTTAAAGGAGTTATTTTTTCGAGGTTTGGAGTCCCTAGATACTTAATGAAGTATGGTGGTTCACATTTTATTCATGGTGCTTTTCGTAAGATGCTTGCTAAGTATGATGTTAATCACAGAATTGCATCTCCATACCATCCACAGTCTAGTGGTCAAGTAGAATTGAGTAATAGAGAGATTAAATTAATCTTGCAAAAGACTGTTAATATATCTAGAAAGAATTGCTCCAAGAAACTTGATGATGCATTATGGGCCTATAGAACTGCATATAAAAATCCTATGGGTATGTCTCCATATAAAATGGTTTATGGAAAAGCATGTCACTTACCTCTCGAACTAGAACACAAGGCATATTGGGCTATTAAAGAGCTCAATTATGATTTCAAACTTGCCGGTGAGAAGAGACTATTTGACATTAGCTCACTTGATGAATGGTGAACCCAGGCCTATGAGAACGCCAAACTGTTTAAAGAAAAAGTTAAAAGATGGCATGACAAAAGGATACAAAAGCGTGAGTTCAATGTAGGTGATTATGTTTTGCTATACAACTCTTGTTTAAGATTTTTTGCAGGAAAACTTCTCTCTAAATGGGAAGGTCCTTACGTTATCGAGGAGGTCTATTGTTCTGGTGCCATAAAAATTAACAACGCCGAAGGCACAAATCCGAAGGTGGCGAATGGTAAAAAAATCAAACATTATATCTCAGGTAATCCCATAAATGTTGAAACCAATGTTATTGACACCGTAACCCCGGAGGAGTACATAAGGGACACTTTCCAGAATGTTTCAGACTCTGAAAAGGAATAGGTATGTGGTACGGTAAGTAAACCGACTCCAAAACTTCTCAAATAGCAATTTTTCTCCGTTTTGGAATATTTAAAAAAGTAGGAAAATAAGAAGTAGTCTGAAGGGGACATGAGGCATCCACGAGGGTGGAGGGCGCGCCCTACCCCCCTGGGCGCGCCCCCTGCCTCGTGGACACCTTGTGTGCCCTCTGGACTCTGTTTTCTTACACAGTACTTCTTTTGATCGGTTAAAAATCATTATATAATCTCCCGAAGGTTTTGACCACCATACCACGACAAAATCCGCTGCTTTTGTTTTGAGCTATTTTCTATCAGATCTAGATCACCATGACGTCTTCAAGCGCCCCCAAGGACAAGTTTTTTGAGAAGGTCATCAACCTCTACCTCGCGGAGGTGCTGCAACCCCTACCTCGCGGAGGTGTTGAGGGACCAAGGAGGACCGGAAGTGTGGAGACAAGACTCGAAGCAATGGAGCGACAAGTTTTCAAGTGCCAAGGGATGGTGGAACACGGACTCAATGCCAACCACATGATGATCGCGGAGTTCACCAACAACCACAAGATGGATGCTAAGAACATTGGGGAGACCATCTTCAAGCTTCACGAGAAAATCGAGCACCTCCAAGCCCAGATCTATGACCTGCAAAACCAAAACTGTGAGTATGAATATAGATTCAAGAGGATGAGTTTGGCTGCAGATTTGAGGATCCCAGAGACTCGATCATCCTTCTATGATGGTGAGCCTATGCCTTGGAAGATGGATGACAAGCCTACATCATCACCACCTCCGAAGAAAGAGACATAAATACATGGGTATGGGCCCTCCCCTTGGAAACTGCCAAGCTTGGGGGAGGTGCCCCGGTATCGTATCACCATCATACTTCTATCTTTACCATTTTACTTAGTTCGATTCTTTTGGTTATATCTTGATCTAGTAGAATAAAGTTTTAGTATGATCTAGCTTTGAGTTTTGTGTTGATCCCTATCTATGTAATCGAGTCCGTGAGCTATATATAATAAAGATTAGTTTTGAGTCGAGGGCTTTGCTATCTTGCTATGATCTCGAGGGAATAAAAGAAAAAGAAATAAAAAGATCATATTGATCTTATGGAGAGTAATGACTTCACATATAAAGAGTATGATGAATAAAAGTTGTTGAGAGTTGACAAACATAGTTTTGGTCATCATTGCAATTAATAGGAAGTAATAAAGAAAGAGAGGTTTTTACATATAAATATACTATCTTGGACATCTTTTATGATTGTGAGCACTCATTAAAATATGACATGCTAAAAAAGTTGATGTTGGACAAGGAAGACATGGTAATGGGTTATGTTTTCTTATATCTGAAATAAATTATGTTATCATGGATCATCCAACATGTTGAGCTTGCCTTTCCCCCTCATGCTAGCCAAATTCTTTGCACCAAGTAGAAATACTACATGTGCTTCCAAACATCCTTAAACCCAGTTTTGCCATGATAGTCCACCATATCTACCTATGGATTGAGTATGATCCTTCAAGTATGTTGTCATCGGTGCAAGCAATAAAAATTGCTCTCTAAATATGTATGACTTATTAGTGTGAAGAAAATAAGCTTTATATGAGCTTGTGATATGGAAGAAATAAAAGCGACAGACTACATAATAAAGGTCCCTATCACAAGTGGCAATATAAAGTGAAGTTCTTTTGCATTAAGATTTTGTGCATCCAACCATAAAAGCGCATGACAACCTCTGCTTCCCTCTGTGAAGGGCCTATCTTTATTTTTGTCTTCTACCTAATACAAGAGTCATGGTGATCTTCACCTTTCCTTTTTACACTTTTTCCTTTGGCAAGCACTATGTGCTGGAAAGATCCTGATATATATACCCAATTGGATGTAGATTTTCATAAAGTATTATTGTTGACATTACCCTTGAGGTAAAAGGTTGGGAGGTGAAACTAGAAGCCCCTATCTTTCTCTGTGTCCGATTAAAACTTCATGCCCATAAGTATTACGTGAGTGTTAGCAATTGTGAAAGATTAAATGATAGTTGAGTATGTGGACTTGCTGAAAAGCTCTTATATATTGACTCTTTTCTGATGTTATGATAAATTGCAATTGCTTCAATGACTGAGATTATAGTTTTCTAGTTTTCATATGTTGCTGTTCTAAGAATGACCATGATGCCCTCATGTCCTTTTATTTTATCGACACCTCTATCTCTAAACATGTGGACATATTTTTCGATATCGGCTTCCGCTTGAGGACATATGGTTTCCATCTTCTGCTATATGGTGTCTTTTGCCCTAGAAAAAATCATAAGGAAGCTTTCGGGACGAAGCGCCACCGTCTCGAGGCGGAACCTTGGCGGAACCAATCTAGGGCTCCGGTGGAGCTGTTCTACCGGGGAAACATCCCTCCGGGAGGGGGGAATCATCACCATCGTCATCACCATCGATCCTCTCATCAAGAGGGGGTCAATCACCATCAACATCTTCACCAACACCATCTCCTCTAAAACCCTGGTTCATCTCTTGTATCCGATCTTTGTCTCAAAACCTCAGATTGGTACCTATGGGTTTCTTGTAGTGTTTGATTACTCCTTGTAGTTGATGCTAGTTGGTTTATTTGGTGGAAGATCATATGCTCAGATCCTTTATGCATATTAATACCCCTATAATTATGAACATGAATATGATTAGTGAGTAGTTACGTTTGTTCCTGAGGACATGGGAGAAGTCTTGTTATAAGTAGTCATGTGAATTTGGTATCCGTTTGATATTTTGATGAGATGTATGTTGTCTCTCCTCTAGTGGTGTTATGTGAACGTTGACTACATGAAACTTCACCATTTTTTGGGCCTAGGGGAAGGCATTGGGAAGTAATAAGTAGATGATGAGTTGCTAGAGTGATAGAAGCTTAAACCCTAGTTTATGCGTTGCTTCGTAAGGGGCTGATTTGGATCTACATGTTTCATGCTATGGTTAGGTTTACCTTAATTCTTCTTTCGTAGTTGCAGATGCTTGCGAGAGGGGTTAATCATAAGTGGGATGCTTTTCCAAGGAAGGGCAGTACCCAAGGACCGGTCCACCCGCATATCAAATTATCAAAGTACCGAACGCGAATCATATGAGCATGATGAAAACTATCTTGACGGTAATTCCGATGTGTCCTCAGGAGCGCTTTGCTTTATATAAGAGTTTGTCCAGGCTTATCCTTTGCTACAAAAAGTATTGGGCCACCTTGCTGCACCTTGTTTACTCTTGTTACTTGTTACCCGTTACGAATTACCTTATCACAAAACTATCTGTTACCGATAATTTTAGTGCTTGCAGAGAATACCTTACTGAAAACCGCTTGTCATTTCCTTATGCTCCTCATTGCGTTTGATACTCTTACTTATCGAAAGGGCTACGATAGATCCCCTATACTTATGGGTCATCAAGCAGCACCACCTGAAAGCATCATATAGCAGCAGCAGCTCATCATACAGCACCAGCAGCAACAGCATGCAATTCATCATATACCAATAGCAGGTCATAGCAATTCATCATATAACTACAGCAGGAGCAGCTCATAGCAATGCATCATATAGCAGCAGCAGAAGCAGCTCATAGCAATTCATCGTATAGCGGATCAGAATGAAAATGTGGCAAAAAAATCAGAGGAAATCCTCACCTTGTTGGATGAGCTCATCCTTCAACACCACCTCAAGGGCACGTCCTGGGAGGAGGGGAGGGGGAAGGAGGTGCCTTCTATCATAGTGTGGCATTGGCCGTAGTTGTGCGGCACCCGTCGGAGTAGTGCATTGGACGGACCACAGCGGAGCACCTGCTGGGGACCATGAGAATGAGGGGCGACGCCAGAGGGAGGAGCAGCCAGGGTGATTTGGCCCTACCCGCCGGTCATGTAGCCTAGCTGGACAGAGCATCATCGAGGACCAGGCCAGATGGGGCCAGTGGCGATGGCTTGCTGGAGGAACCCTAGCGCTACTGGCAGGGGATCAAGGTAGAGGGAAAGAGGAGAGGAGATGCAAGCGGGTAGGGCAATGAACGCTTGCGTGTTTGTTTTTACTTGAGGGTCAGGTGTGACACAGGCGTGAGCAATGGCATTTTGAGTGTAATATAGGCAGACAACTGAGTCATTTCACTATTCCCATTCCCTTCAATTTTTAGTGAGCTTCTACCCGAAACACCCCCCTCTAAAGCAAAATAAGTTAAGCCCAAGCCCATAACTCAAAAGTGACTTCTTTACATCTTTTATGGCTTATTTTGATAATAAGCTCTGAAAAGGCGGAATACAACTCGCCCTTAACCTACAATTCAATTGTGCGTGCAATGATGAATCACTCCTGCCTGCTAGTGTACATTTAGGCATCATCATACATGGCATAACCTAATACATGTGCATTTCATTATGGAATATGAAATATGCAATGTTTATGTCAGTTCATACGTTGCACATGATGTTTAAATGCCCCTTAAATCTGGTCAGTCAAGTGATGGTCTTTAATCCTCCTTCTATGCTTTTTTCTTGATATGTAAGATTTCCTCACACATCTGTTCAATTGCTTGTTTGTATCAGCCAGCCATACTAGGACTGTTTGCTTTGATTACTTGATGTTCTTGACCTAACAGAGCTTGTCAATGATTTAAACACTAAGGGCTACTGTAGTGGGGGCTTGTATAACTTATAGGTGACATAAAGGTTTGGCTGTACACTAAAGTAGGCTCTCCAAGAGTACCTGGAGATCCAGTTCGAAGGTATGCCTAGTTTTTACATAGTGCACACATAGTAAATGCTCATTTCATTGTGTGCAAGAGATGTGGTATGTTTCATTATGTGGTGTTGTTTTGTTATAATACCATCCTTTTTTGTTGTTCACAGACTGGAAAGTATGCATATTATGCTCATTTCATTGTGTGCAAGAGATGTGGCATGTTTCATTATGTGGTGTTGTTTTGTTATAATATCATCCCTTTTTGTTGTCACAGACTGGAAAGTATGCATATTTATCTTCCAAGGAGACCAGTAACTAGTATGTGTCACCTTGCAGAGGGGGTCAATGAAGATAAGATTGAGGATTTCCATGTACAAGATGTTAGGAAGGAGCCTTGCAAGAGAAGAAGGAGCAACACTAAGCCTGCTCAACCAGTTAAGGTAAGTCACACTGTATTACAATTACCAAGACATCCTATTTGTCTGACATTGTGCTTGCGTAGGGTTCTTCACCTGTAACCCAGTAATTGGGCCATTGATTAAAAAGCCTCCACTCACTACTATATGATGTTCTAATTTTTTTGTAACTCAGATGTATGTAAACACATTTTAATGTGTCTGTTCACTCATTACGGAGTCTACTTTTAAATATCTAAAACATCTTATAGTAGTGAACAGTGTGAAACTGCTTCTTGCCATGGTAGAGTTGTCGATGTCATAAATGTCATAACCAAACGCATATTCACATCATTAGCCTCCTTATCATTACTAGGATATTGATTACATACTTGTAGAGATACTTAATGGGGGGCAAACAATATTACATTACTTGTTCCTTTATATAGTAAATGTAGCTAGGCCATGGATGTTATTGAGGTGTGCATGTATGCATGCTGCCGACTCAACAGTTCAATTGCTTGTTTGTTTCAAGAATAGTTAAATTACTCTTTTGTATTGCTTTATTTGTCCTCAGTTAATGAGATGCCCAAACAATGATGCCTGATGTTGGGTACTTGTATAACTATTAGTTGACATAATTAAAGGCCTTACCATTTAATTACTCTGGCGAGTGTGCCTGAAGCTTTGAAGTCTATTAACCAACTATTACTGCATGAGGCTCACAATCTAGTTTATACTAGGCTAATGATTGCATAGTTTTGCTTGCTATAGTAGGTTTGTATGAATCCCTCTACTGTTCATTATGCTCCCCAAGACTTCAATTGAGCTACAAAATGGACAACTGCTTGCCTATACACAACATGCTGTCTAAATTTGTAACCTGTGTGTGTTTTGGATTTGCCCCAACATCATGCTCCTCTGGTGAGCTAAGAGAGATTTCTGTATGCGGGCTGCACAGACTACCATTTTTATAATTTTAAAAATATCACCTGCTTATGCTTCATGACGTGTAACATTATTGTTAGTCCTGTTTTGCCATGTACAAAATAGCCTGTCTTGCTCGATTCACTGTTGTAACTAAATTTTTGCCCTAGTCATGTGTACTTACAAAAACATTTTAGGATGAAGTGACATCAACACAAAGATTTGCGAGCAGTATGGAATGGCCGTTACTAAATGATTATGGATTGGAATTGGAATGTGCTGATGTTCTCGAGCATCAACTTGAGGTGGAAAGACAAAGTGTACAAGATTCTGAACGTGCAATCAACAAGTTGAGACTGGACTTGCAGGTATTAGATGCAGGAGTCAAGAAAATGAAATGAGAGACTGAGGTAACCATGAAGGAATTGGAGATTTTGCAGACTAAAATTTGTGCTATCTGAATCCGGCCAATCCTATTTTCTGAAGAGATTAGAGTTCAAATGGTAAGTTATGTTGATGCGCGTCCATGATGTATGAGCTGTATTTGCCTAGTGTATGTAATTTGCTGTTTGTTTATGCTTTATTATCACTGGTGCCGAACCATAATGCCTAGTGGGTATAATCGGCTGTAATTTCTTTATTGTATAGTGTAGGATTATTCTACATTTCTATGCCTTAGTCTCTTTATTGTATAGTGTATGTTTTTTTAGAGGTGATAGTATAGAGTAGGATAATTCTTTGAATTTGCTATATCGTTCAAACGTGGGCCAACTCGCCCAAACGTTGTAGTTACCATGGCCCTCCACGAGCCGTACGATCCATGGGCCATCAACGGGATGTACGATCCATGGCCTTCTATGACCGTCGGATCCGTGGGCCTTCTATGGGCCGTAGGATCCGTGGGCCTTATACGGACCGACGGATCTATGGGCCTTCTACGGGACGACGGATCCATGGGCCTTCTACGGGCCGACGGATCCATGTGCCTTCTATGGGTCATATAATCATTTTGCCTAACATGGGCCATACCATTTGGGGACCAATAACGGACCGCCAAATGGGTCGTAAACGGGCTAGAGTGGAAGTCGTGTGTTTTATGGCCCAACCATAATGGGTCGTTAGTAGGCCGTATTTTATGATGCTATGAAAACATCCCAATGGGTTAATGGGCCACAAATAGGCTAACTGTAACCACGGGCTGAATTTGGCCCATAAGCAGAAAAGGCCAGTAATGGGCCGTAAGTAACCGAATGCTGGAAATGAGCCCAAGAATAAATGGGCCCTGAGAAGGCTGAAAGCTGGAAATGACCCAATGGAATAATGGGCTACTAATGGGTATAAAGAGATACACTGTTCATTACAGGCCGGTTTCACCACGGGCCGTTAATGGACCAAGAGTTACAAAGGGACTCATACAGGCCGAAAGACGTCATGGGCCATACATGGGCCGGAAGTTAGAACGGGTTGGAATCATATTGGATGGCCCCTATGACGCTACTGGGTCTAATTCTGGTAGGCCGTAACGGGCCGTGAGTTAGCAGGCTGTAAATGGGCTATATGCGAACATGCCGTTAACAAGCTTTCCATGGGCCGGCCCGCTACCTTTTGACCAAGTCAAACGGGCCGGCATTTTCACTAGAATGGGCCTCTGTTGGGCCGTGCCACGTGTCGACGTATCATAGGCGCCTTCCGTCCAATGAGTGGATGACTTCTGTCCCAATGGTGAGCCGACACGTGGTTCCTCCGGCCAATGAGAAATTTACAGGTGGAAAATCCCCATTGGTCGTGGCTGTTAGCGGGTTATCGGATCCAAAACCGGACCCGATAGCTTAACGGCAACCCGTTACAGTGGATGCGACATGTCGGTCACCCTTGATGAAAGCACTTCCATGACGTGTGATTTATCATCATGGAAGTGGACACTTCCGTGATGATAATTTTGGTAATGTCATGGACCACTTCTATGACAGCACATGTATGACTATCTTGATTCTGTCATAAAATCGTCATGCATGTACATGCATGACAAAAAATGTGACCTACCGTGACAAACACGTATCATCACGGAAGTGTATTTTTTGTAGTGAAACTAATGCTCAAACTTGAGTTTTTAAATGGTTGTGGGGAACATATCGGGGCCGCAATCAATAGTATCTATCTACTATCTGGTTAATCTCTGGTGTCTACTATGAGTTTCATGTTGGGTGGGAAACAAATAGTAAAGAAGCCATTATCTATATTTTTTAACTGAAGCCATTTCTTCCTACTATCATTGGTTTTGGGTCTATCCACAGGTTGCTACCATCACTCAGGATTTTTGCATGCACTCCTTACATAATCTCACTATGTTTTATTCCTATGCATGCTAGTTATTATACAAAATGAAACTGGACATGTAGAGCAAAAGAGACGAGCCTTGCGTGGCAATAAAATTTCATGCAGATGTCGCTCTATGGTGGGTGCAAAGGCAGCCCCCTCCACCCATTTTGGATTGTAATCAAGAGGAAGATAACTGTTCTGAGGGGGATCCAGAAGGAGAGGACCACTCCTATTTACCCCCTGAGGTCTTCGCTCTAACTTGGCATGTCGATGTTGGTAATATCATGCAGATGGTGCCTTGTATTGCTTACTTTATACATCAAATATGTCATCTACTTAGTTTATACATGCTTTGTGTGAATGCCATCTATTTAGTTTCTTTATCGTATATGTGAATTATGTAACGCCATCTTGTTTAGCCAAGCATCATATATGTGAATTTTGCAATGCCATCCTGCTTAGCCAATCATCTTATATGTGAACATGCCATACTTTTTTCATTACATATTACATTTGTCAACAATGTTAGTACATTCAACTACTCTCCGTGTGCATTAGCCATTTGACACGATGATGGAAAATTCTGTAGTGAAAACAAGGTCTTCAGAGCAGATTATGCTATCTGACAAAGCGCATATCTAACCGGTTACGGATAGCTCCTCAGAGGAGGATTCAGGGACAGACGACCAGTCCTATTCCCCCCCGAGGTGTATGCTCTAACCTGGTAGGGTTATGTTGCTCATACCGTGCGTATGGTGTCTTGCATTGCTATGTCATTTGCTTAGTTTAGACATGCTTTGTGTGAATGCCACCTGTTTAGTGTCTAATTACCATATATGTGAAATATGCAATGCCATCTTGTTGCAAGACATTATATATGTGAATTATGCAATGCTATCTTGTTGCAAGGCATTATATATGTGAATTATGCAATGCCATGCTATTTAGCCAATCTTCATATATGTGAATTATATCATGCTATCCTTTTTTTGTATTACGTGTTCCATTTGTCGACAACGTTTGTATATTCAACTAGTCTTCCTATGCATCAGCCATTTGAAGCAGTGATGGAAGTATCTGGAGTGACAACAAGGTATTCAGAGCAGGCAATGCTACCTGCTGAAGCAGACATCTTGCTGGTTACAGATAGCTCCTTTGAGGAGGATTCAGAGACAGATGACCAGTCCTATTTCCCCCTGAGGTCTATGCTCAAACTTGGCAGGGTTATATTACTCATGTCATGCATGTTGTCTTGCATTGCTTAGTTTTTACATCATATATGCGATTGCCAGCTGCTTACTTGCTTAGTATATAAATCATATATTTGAATTATATCATGCCATCATGTTTACATAGACAACATCTATCTGAATTATGGCATTCCAACCCATTTAATAAAGACATCATATAGTTATATCATCTCATCCTTTTTAGTGTTTACAGTCATCATATTTTGAATTATGTCATTCTATCTGTGAATTATATCATGCTATCATGTTTCCATAGGCGGCATGTATGTGAATTATGGCATGCCAACCTATTTAATAAATACATTATATAGTTATATCTTGTCATCCTGTTTACATAGTCATCATATTCTGAACTATGTCTTTCCATCCTTTTTAGTTAGCCATCATATATGTGAAATTGTGTCATGCTATCCTATTTAGTTAGCCATCATATATGTGAAATTGTGTCATGCTATCCTGTTTGGTTAGACAACATAAATGTGAATTATTTCATGCCCTCTTTTATTCCCCACTATCCATTCCACCTGTCTATCATGCGTTGTCTGTACATTCAATTACTTTTCTTGTTTATTAGCCATTTGAATTGGAGAGGGTGATGGTAGTATCTAAGGGGGTAACAACACGGTCTTTAGAAAAGATAGTGTTACCAGTTGATGCAGATAGAACCACGGTTGTACTTGCCCAAGAACTAGGCCCACCACACATAACCCAGTCTCTCGCAGATTGTACCCCTACCCAGTTGGACAGAGAACCAACTACACCCCTTCTAACCCCAAGTCCAGCAGATAGTAACCCAGTTCCAGTTGACACATCACTGTCTCCACCACAGAGCACCCAAACACGAGCAGTTAGTAAGGGAACTGCAGTGCCCAAAGCACGAGGACCACCACTCTGAATCCCAACTCAACGCTTAAAGCAGAATAAGAATTGTTCTCACATCAGGTTCTGTAGCTATGGTTGATACTCCTTTGCTCTTGCATCACTGTATTTACTCATACCAACTATTTTCAAATTTGAAGGATGGAATTGAAACTCCAATGGCGCAACGGGTATGTTTTAAACCTGTTTCTTTAACTAGTTTGCTGTTGCAACTTGCTCTATGTTGATTTTAGTTTGAATTGAATAAACGATTATGTTCTCATGTCATGCACACTGCAAGTGTTGTTATTGCTCTGTAGTTTCCCACACTTATATTCTGTCTATTCTGCTTTGTCTTAAACAAATATTATTTGAACTGTGTCTCTATCTTGATTTGGCAACAAAAACTAGAATGATATAGACCATATAATGACCATGTTACATAGATATATGTTTGTTTCATGCTGTTATCCTGTCCACTTTACTACTGAACTGATTTACCAAAATGAGCTTCATATACAACATGGTAAACCTGTGATGTGTCTGCTTGTTTCTCTTTTAGAATGCGGACAAAATATTGGAGAAGAGTACCCTGTTATGCAATGGAAAGGAAGTAATGCAGATAAGGTTCAAGATAGCAAGTGTCAGTGGAAACGACACCTATGGAATCACAAGAATCCCTACTACGGTTGCGGGGCGCGGGGTCGTGAGAAGAGCGGGATTAGCAGTCAGCACAAGAACTCGAGTCATTTACCCAGGTTCGGGCCGCGAGGATGCGTAACACTCTAGTCCCGCTTTGGTATGCATATCTGTGTTCTTGGAGTTCTTGAGCTAGCTACAATGAGCGTAACTTGTCCAAGGGTCCGAATCCTTCTCCTGGATGCCTTGGTCCTCCTTTTATAGTCAAGGGGATCACCACAGTGGCACACAAGAGGTGGCATCAGTGTACGGTGGCTAAGCTTATCGCTTGCCATTACGGGACAAGACACATTTAATGCACCCCTTAGGTGTCCCTCTCACTTTACTGCCGCCTCGCCCTGCTTCGACACGCGCCCGGGCCAGCGAGGCGGTCAGCGCCATGTAGGCTAGCAGGCTGCTGAGGTGGCGCGGTGGTAGGGCCTTCACGAAGATTTGCATGCCACCACGTAGGCATGCGTGATACGTCTCCAACATATCTATAATTTATGAAGCATTCATGCTATTTTATTATCTGTTTTGAATGATTACGGGCTTTATTATACACTTTTATATTACTTTTGGGACTAACCTATTAACCGGAGGCCCAACCCATATTGCTGTTTTATTGCCTGTTTCAGTATTTCGAAGAAAAGGAATATCAAACGGAGTCCAAACGGAATGAAAACTTCGGCAGCGTGATGTTTTGGAAGAATATGATCCTGGAGACTTGGAGTTCACGTCATAAGATCCTCGAGGCAGCCACGAGATAGGAGCCCCCCCTGTAGGGCGCGCCCCCCTGTCTCGTGGGCCCCTCGAGCACCTCCCGATCGACTTCTTTCGCCTATATAAGCCCGCGTACCCTAAAACCATCGAATATCAAGATATATTGGGAGTTTCGCCGCCGCAAGCCTCTGTAGCCACCAAAAACCTCTCGGGAGTCTGTTTCAGCACCCTGTCGGAGGGAGAATCCATCACCGGTGGCCATCTTCATCATCCCAACGCTATCCATGAGGAGGAGGGAGTAGTTCACCCTCGGGGCTGAGGGTATGTACCAGTAGCTATGTGTTTGATCTCTCTCTCGTGTTCTCTCTATGGCACGATCTTGATGTATCGCAAGCTTTGCTAATATAGTTGGATCTTATGATGTTTCTCCCCCTCTACTCTCTTCTGATGAATTGAGTTTCCCCTTTGAAGTTATCTTATCGGATTGAGTCTTTGATTTGAGAAGACTTGATTTGTGTCTTGCCGTGCTTATCTGTGGTGACAATGGGATATCACGTGCCACTTGACGTATGTTTTCGAGACCAACTTGCGAGTTCCGCCCATGAACCTATGCATAGGGGTTGGCACACGTTTTCTTGACTCTCCGGTAGAAACTTTGGGGCACTCTTTGAAGTACTTTCTGTTGGTTGAATAGATGAATCTGAGATTGTGTGATGCATATCGTATAATCATGCCCACGGATACTTGAGGTGACAATGGAGTATCTATGTGACATTAGGGTTTTGGTTGATTTGTATCTTAAGGTGTTATTCTAGTACGAACTCTTGAATAGATTGTTTCGAAAGAATAACATTGAGGTGGTTTCGTACCCTACCATAATCTCTTCGTTTGTTCTCGCTATTAGTGGCTTTGGAGTGACTCTTTGTTGCATGTTGAGGGATTGTTATATGATCTATCTATGTTATTATTGTTGAGAGAACTTGCACTAGTGAAAGTATGAACCCTAGGCCTTGTTTCCTATCATTGCAATACCGTTTACGCTCACTTTTATCATTAGTTACCTTGCTATTTTTATATTTTCAGATTACAAAAACCTATATCTACTATCTATATTGCACTTGTATCACCATATCTTCGCTGAACTAGTGCACCTATACAATTTGCCATTGTATTGGGTGTGTTGGGGACACAAGAGACTTTTTGTTATTTGGTTGCAGGGTTGTTTGAGAGAGACCATCTTCATCCTACGCTCCTACGGATTGATAAACCTTAGGTCATCCACTTGAGGGAAATTGCTACTGTCCTACAAACCTGTGCACTTGCATGCCCAACAACGTCTACAAGAAGAAGGTTGTGTAGTAGACACCAAGCTCTTTTCTGGCGCCGTTGCCGGGGAGGTGAGTACTTGAAGGTATATCTTTAGATCTTGCAATCGAATCTTTTTGTTTCTTGTTTTACACTAGTTTAGTTTATAAAAGAAAACTACAAAAATATGGAATTGAGTTTGTCTCATACGCTTCATCTTTTTAATATTTTTTGTGAGTATGATGGAAAGGAAAATTGTGCTCAAGTGCTAGAGGAAGAATGCATTAAAATGCTTGGTACTAAATCTTTGGATGATGAGCATGATTGCAATGTTGTTAGTATGAATTCCTTGATATCCATGATGCTAATGATATGCAAAGCCACAATCTTGGGGAAGCTATGTTTGATGAATATGATATTTTTTGTCCCCCAAGTTTTGATGAGCAAATTTATTATGATGATAGCATGCCTCCTACCTATGATGATTATATTGATGAAAGTGGGTTTGGAAGAGTGTCAACTTTAGGAAGTAGTGATCCCACTATTTTGGAGGATGTTGAGTTTTATTGTGATGAATATGAAAGTGGATTTGGAAGAGTGTCAACTTTATTTAGTGATTCCACTATCTTGGGAGAGGTTTCAATCGATTATGATGAGAACGAAGTTGCTACTTATGATGATTATTGTGATGAAACTTATGCTATTAAAAGTAGTGATGATTATAAATCTTGTCATGATTATGATTACCCTTTTTCTGAACATTACTCTTTTAATGTGAAAACAATTTTTAGTGTTCAAGTCTCTTATGATACTCCCACTATTCCGGATGGGAAGAATTTTGCTTATGTGGAGAGTAGTATTTTTTCTATGCTTGTAGATCATGAAAAGAATGCTTTAGGTGCTGGTTATATTGTTGAATTCATTCATGATGCTACTGAAAATTATTATGAGGGAGGAATATATGCTTGTAGAAATTGCAATAATGTCAAGTTTCCTCTCTATGTGCTTCAAATCTTGAAGCTATGCTTGTTTTACCGTCCAATGCTAGTTGATTATTGTTCCCATAAGTTGTTTGCTCACAAAATCCCTATGCATAGGAAGTGGGTTAGACTTAAATGTGCTAGTCATATGCTTCATGATGCTCCCGTTATGTTTCAATTCTTATCTTTTATGTGAGCATCATTGTCATCATCATGCCTAGCTAGAAAGGCATTAAAGAAAAGCGCTTGTTGGGAGACAACCAAACATTTACCTTTACTGTTTTGTGTGTTCACATGATTATGCTACTGTAGTAATCATGTTTTATAGCTTTTGTTTCAATAAAGTGCCAAGTAAGACCTTTAGGATAGCTTACGGTGATAGTTGTGTTGATCCTGCTGAGAATCAGAAACTTTTGCACCCAGTAAATTAGTTTTGTTAATTCACATAAACGTGCTCTTGATCTGATTCTTTTTGATATGGATTGGTACACAAATTTCTTAGGACTTACTAATTTGGTAGAATTTGTGGACTTCCATAAGTATACGTTTGATACAGATTACTACAGACTGTTCTGTTTTTGACAGATTCTGTTTTTCGTGTGTTGTTTGCTTATTTTGATGCATCTATGGTTAGTATTAAGTGGTATGAACCATGGATAAGTTGGAATACAGCACATATTACACCAATATGAATTTAGAATGAGTTCATTACAGTACCTAAGTGGTGGTTTTATTTTCTTATACTAACGGGGCTTACGAGTTTTCTGTTGAGTTTTGCATTGTGGAGTTTTCAAGTTTTGGGTAAAGATTCAATGGACTATGGAATAAGGAGTGGCAAGAACCTAATCTTGGGGATGGCCAAGGCACCCCAAGGTAATATTCAAGGATAACCAAGAGCCTAAGTTTGGGGATGCCCCGGATGGCATCCCCTCTTTCGTCTTCGTTCATCGGTAACTTTACTTGGAGCTATATTTGTATTCACCACATGATATGTGTTTTGCTTGGAGCGTCATTTTATTTTGTTAGTATTTGCTTGCTGTTATTTTGAATAATGTTTTGCATCTTTAGTTTCAATAAAAAAGTCAAGGATAGCCTTTGCCATGCTTATTTTGCTAGTATACATGTTGCTGTTTGAAAACAGAAAGTTTACCGCTGTTGAAAAAATTCCCTAGTAAATTCAGAGCATGATATAATGATGAAACCTTTGGCATAATGAGATCTGATAAATTTAATACAGTGGAAATTTTATTTCATATTTTTTGGAGTTAGTGAAGTATTGATATTTTTGCATTCTTTACAGACTATACTGTTTTGGCAGATTGCTGTTATGTTTGCATTGTTTGCATATGTTTGCTTGTTTAATGATTCTATTTGAGGGTAGGAGTATTAAATATGCAGAGGCATTTACTATGCAATGTTGAATAATAATTTTAGTGATTTGTTACAGTAGAAAATGATAAGGTTTTGCATTGGTTTATACTAACCTATCTCACGAGTTCTTGTTGAGTTTGGTGTGGATGAAGCTTTTGATAAAAAGAGAAAACATGATATGAGAAGAATTAAGGAGACACAAAAGTTCAAGCTTGGGGATGCCCAAGGCACCCCAAGATAATATTTCAAGAAGTATCAAGCATCTAAGCTTGGGGATGCCCCGGTAGGCATCCCACCTTTCTTCTTCAACAACTATCGGTTAGTATCGGTTGAGCCTAAGTTTTTGCTTCTTCACATGAGTTGTGTTATCCTTGTAATGTCATTTTATTTTGTTTTGCTTTCTGTTTGAATAAGATACCAAGATCTGAAATTCTTTAATGAGAGAGAGAGTCTTCATATAGTTACATAATTATTTAGCTACTCATTGATCTTCACTTATATCTTTTTGGAGTAGTTTGTCAATTTACTCGTGTGCTTCACTTATATCCTATGAGTAAATGGTTGAATGAGTATAATGTCATAAATCTGAAATTGTATATGTCTCGTTTGCTTATCCCATGGGGAGTAATGACTTCACATCTAAGAAGTAGAGGTTGTAAATTTATTGAAGGTTAACAAGCGTTGTATTGGTCATTTGAACAATTCATGAAAGAATATTGAAGGAAGAGAGATTTCATATATAAATACACTATCCTAGACATTTTTTATAATTGGGAGCACTCATTAATTATGACATGCTAAAGAGTTGATGTTGGACAAGAAGACAATGTAATGGGTTATGTTTTTCGACATCTCAGTTAAAGTATATTGTCATGGATCATTCAAACATGTTGAGCTTGCCTTTCCCCCTCATGCTAGCCAAAATTCCTTGCACCAAGTAGAGATACTACTTGTGCTTCCAAATATCCTTAAACCCAGTTTTGCCATGAGAGTCCACCATACCTACCTATGGATTGAGTAAGATCCTTCAAGTAAGTTGTCATTGGTGCAAGCAATAAAAATTGCTCTCTAAATATGCATGACTTATTAGTGCGGAGAAAATAAGCTTTGTACGATCTTGTTATGGAAGCAATAAAAGCGACGGACTGCATAATAAAGGTCCATATACAAGGGGCAATATAAAGTGACATTCTTTCACATTAAGATTTTGTGTATCCAACCCTAAAAGCGCATGACAACCTCTGCTTCCCTCTGAGAAGGGCCTATCTTTTACTTTATGTCTTTTACTTTATGCAAGAGTCAAGCTGATCTCCACCTTTCCCTTTTTCATTTTATCCTTTGGCAAGCACTTTGTGTTGGGGTGATCCTGATATATATATCCAATTGCATGTAAGTTAGCACGAACTATTATTGTTGACATCACCCAAAGGTGAATACGTTGGGAGGCAACACTATATGCCCCTATATTTCTTAGTGTCCGATTGAAACTCCATATCCATTAGTGTTGCGTGAGTGTTAGCAATTGTAGGAGACTATATGATAGTTGAGTATGTGGAGTTTGCTATTCCTGAAAATAAGATGAATTGCAATTGTTTGATGACTGAGAATGAAGTTTGCTAGTTTTCAAGAAAGTTTATGGTCTATGCTTTGACATGTGAATTGCTTGTTACTTTATCGTAAGAAGTTTTATGAGATGAACTACTGTTATGACATATTATCATGCTAGAAAAGGTGATTGAAATTATCATTGATCAAACTTGTGCACCTCTAGCATTCACACTTCATAAATTCTTTCTTTATCATTTACCTACTCGAGGACGAGTAGGAATTAAGCTTGGGGATGCTGATACGTCTCCAACGTATCTATAATTTATGAAGCATTCATGCTATTTATTATCTGTTTTCAATGATTACGGGCTTTATTATACTCTTTTATATTACTTTTGGGACTAACCTATTAACCGGAGGCCCAACCCATATTGCTGTTTTATTGCCTGTTTCAGTATTTCAAAGAAAAGGAATATCAAACGGAGTCCAAACTGAATGAAACCTTCGGCAGCGTGATTTTTTGGAAGAATATGATCCTGGAGACTTGGAGTTCACATCAGAAGATCCTCGAGGCAGCCACGAGATAGGAGGGCGCGCCCCCCTGTCTCGTGGGCCCCTCGAGCACCTCCCGATCGACTTCTTTCGCCTATATAAGCCTACGTACCCTAAAACCATCGAATATCAAGATATATTGGGAGTTCCGCCGCCGCAAGCCTCTGTAGCCACCAAAAACCTGTCGGGAGCCCGTTCCGGCACCCTGCCGGAGGGGAATCCATCACCGGTGGCCATCTTCATCATCCCGGCGCTATCCATGACAAGGAGGGAGTAGTTCACCCTCGGGGCTGAGGGTATGTACCAGTAGCTATGTGTTTGATCTCTCTCTCGTGTTCTCTCTATGGCATGATCTTGATGTATCGCGAGCTTTGCTATTATAGTTGGATCTTATGATGTTTCTCCCCCTCTACTCTCTTGTGATGAATTGAGTTTCCCCTTTGAAGTTATCTTATCGGATTGAGTCTTTGATTTGAGAAGACTTGATGTGTGTCTTGCCGTGTTTATCTGTGGTGACAATGAGATATCACGTGCCACTTGATGTATGTTTTGGTGACCAACTTGCGGGTTCCGCCCATGAACCTATGCATAGGGGTTGGCACACGTTTTCTTGACTCTCCGGTAGAAACTTTGGGGCACTCTTTGAAGTACTTTCTGTTGGTTGAATAGATGAATCTGAGATTGTGTGATGCATATCATATAATCATGCCCACGGATACTTGAGGTGACAATGGAGTATCTAGGTGACATTAGGGTTTTGGTTGATTTGTATCTTAAGGTGTTATTCTAGTACGAACTCTTGAATAGATTGTTCCGAAAGAATAACTTTGAGGTGGTTTCGTACCCTACCATAATCTCTTCGTTTGTTCTCCGCTATTAGTGGCTTTGGAGTGACTCTTTGTTGCATGTTGAGGGATTGTTATATGATCTATCTATGTTATTACTGTTGAGAGAACTTGCACTAGTGAAAGTATGAACCCTAGGCCTTGTTTCCTATCATTGCAATACCGTTTAAGCTCACTTTTATCATTAATTACCTTGCTGTTTTTATATTTTCATATTACAAAAACCTATATCTACTATCCATATTGCACTTGTATCACCATCTCTTCGCCGAACTAGTGCACCTATACAATTTGACATTGTATTGGGTGTGTTGGGGACACAAGAGACTTTTTATTATTTGGTTGCAGGGTTGTTTGAGAGAGACCATCTTCATCCTACGCCTCCTACGGATTGATAAACCTTAGGTCATCCACTTGAGGGAAATTTGCTACTGTCCTACAAACCTGTGCACTTGCAGGCGCGACAACGTCTACAAGAAGAAGGTTGTGTAGTAGACATCAATGCGCTGAGTTGGCTTAGAAGCCTCATGTCAACACGCAAGTGCCTACCTAGCTGGTGGGCTGGCAGCTGCATGGGAGCGGCAGTGGAAACTTGGCAGGCGTGGGCCTGGCTATGGCCCCACGGATGTCATTGGCAAGGACCTTGCCGGGGCTCCGACAAGGGTCTTGCCGTGGTGTCGTGGTCGTCCCCGGCAAGGATCTTGCCGGAGGTCTTATGGGTTTCCCCGGCAAGGATCTCGCTGAGGTTCGTCGTCTTCTAATCCTCATCTGATTTGGAGTGCTTCTTGTCTTCACAAAGATCTGCATGCCATCACGGAGGCGCCTCCCGAGCCTTGGTCCCAATGTGGTTGGTGGTGTTGGAAAACCTGGGGCTCAAGGGTGGTGCGCCCTGCTGGCGTTGGGTAAGCCGCCCCGGCAAGGTCCTTGCCGGGGTCATGGAGGTCACCTCGGAAAGGGTCTTGCCGAGGGAAACCACCTCACCTTATTGCTCTTTGTGTCTCTGTCTTGGCGTTGCTTTGACCATCTTGCAGCTTTGATTCCCTATCCCCATCCTACTTAAGTGCGGCCGCTGGTGCAGCTCTGACTGCCCGTGCACAGGTAAAGGGGTACAAAGTAGTGCCCTTACTTCTGTACACCGACAGGAGCCCCCGGGTCTGGGCCACACATAAGCGCAATGCATTGTTGGGCCAGGCCCAAAACGGTGCTGGCAGGCGGGGTTGATTTTATTGAGGTGATTTTTACGCCCGGTGCACTTCCCCATGATCCACGTTGAACGCGTGACGCAGGGATCGTGCGCGGGGGTGATCGAAGCATGCTTGTGTCATCTTGCAGTGAATAGTAAAGAGACGGCTTGCGTGTCCCTTTGAGACTGCAGGGGCGCTGCTCATTTACTCTCCATGCCTGGGAACCGTCGTTCCACGCGTCCCATTATGCCCGCCCCTCGTGCCACGTACGCTGCATGCACGGTGCAGGGCGGGTGACAGGCGCGCGGAATATGGGAAGACGTGCACGCGTGGGTCGATACCCATGCGCCCTCAATTGGGCGGGGAGGACGGTCAACGACCTCGCCCGTTGTCACCTTAATGAGTGGGATTGGCTGAGAGGGGTGGCCGAGCCCTGACCCCGCCCCTTTATAAGGAGGGGAGCAGGAGGGAAAACACCCCTAGTCCTTCGCCATCCGCCTCTTCCCATCCTTGCTTCTTCCTCTATTTTGTCATGGCGAGAGGGCGCGCTGACGCTTCGACGGTGGCGGCGAGGGTCTGTGCTCGACAACGCGCCGCTTGTAACAGCCCCAAAATTGGGTTATCAATTTTTGTGCTGTTATTCCTTCCTGGCACTCATTTCCAAATTTTCTCCTGAGTTTGCTGGATGACTCTGAGAAATTTTGTCATTTCCAACCTTTTAAAACTTCCTCATGTGTTTTTTCAGTGGGCAAGCCCTCTTCTGCATCAGCTCAAATCCTCTCAAACCCTAATTCCAATTTTTGGAATTTGAATGTGGCCTTTGTGATTACAAAGGAGACATCATTTTCTTTGATCTGTTGATCATCCCATCTGTCCCCACAGACCCTCCTATCCTCCTAATCCTTGGATATGCAAAAATATTGCTAAGTCTCAGGCAATATTTTTGAATTATGATTTATTCCTTTTCTTGCCTTTCTGAGGAATAAAATCCTAAGGCATATCTAGTCCTCTCCTAAAATCATGAGAATTGGTGGAGTTTATAGTTATGTCTAATCCAAGCTCTGGCAAAGATATTGGCCATAATTAAATATGGAAAATTGCCTTTTCCTATTTAATACCAATATTGCATTTCTGGCACTTTCCAAAGGAACTACTATTTTTATAGCAGGGAAAATTCCCACAAAACTTTTGGAGCTTGTCCTTGCTATATAACCACTAGTTTCGTTCTTATCTCATGTCCCACAGTTCAAAAATTTGGCACATGATCCAATGCAAGTTTCTGCCTTCTTTGAGATTTTGCAAAGGAAGTGCTTTATTCCTAATTCATTTTGAGCTTCAATTTGGAAGGGTGATTTACCTTGATAAAGCAACCATGGATACCAAAGATGAGCTCAATCCGTTCATCGTAGCTACTTGTGCAATTTTTCGAAGTTTCTGACCAGAATGCAACTTTGTGAAGGAAGTACCTTTATGGAGTTTCCAAATGGGATGAAACTTTCCCATCCTCTCAAGTACTCCAAATCATTAGCCTCCATTCACACCCAGCTCATTTCATTGAGCTATGTGAGCACAGGAACAATTCTTGCTTTCTGTCCAAATTTTCAGTTTGTGAAGCAAGTATATTTTATCTTGCTCCATTATGGCTGAAAATAATTCCAAGCCTTCTCCTATCCATAAAACCCACCTACCCAAGAGTTTGGCTCATTTCATGTAGCCAATATTTTCCTAGAATTTTCTCAAGTTGCTGGTCAAAAGTGATGCTTGTGAAACAAGTACCAATTTGGCAAGTCCATTTGGTATGATCTTTTTGCAGCATTGTCGGTGGTGACCACGGGTAGTGGCAGTCAAATCGGTGGTCTGTGCACTGTTGGCCACAGTATCGCTGCTCCGGCTGGCTCTGGCTCATCCAAGCTTGTCAACCAGCTCAGCCTCGTCGTCACCATGCGCCTTGGCCCATTTCCCCCTTCGTTTGCTTCCTCGACGAGACGTCGCCATCGCCGAACAGTCCCTATCCATGAGCTCATCATCGTTTCCTTGCTCCTGTCCGTTTCCCCCTCTTGTTCGTGAGCTCAGCTTGATTCCGTGACCTCCTGGCTCTTGTCCGCGTCCCTCTCATCGCCTTGCCGCCGCTCCCCGTGGTCCTTGGCCGCGTGTGCGCGTCGCCGGCGCACGGACACGTAGCCGTGCTGCGTGTCGCCTCGCCCTCCCTCTAGAGCTCGTCCCTGCGGCTATAAGTAGAGCCCTCGAGCCCCTCGTAGTCCTCAACGCCTCCCAGAGCCTCTCCCCGAGCCCAGAGCTCCTCTCTGACCCCTCCCCATCGCCATGGCCGCCGTCTCGGGCTCCGTTCGATTCCGGTGATGCCGCTCCCCTCTCGCCGTTCTACCTCCACCTCTGTCCTTCCCAGGGTCCGGTGAGACTCCCCGTTGCCTTGCCCACCCCATTCCCCCACCGGAGCCCCCTCTTCGCTGGAGGCCGAAGCCCTGCTCAGCCGTCTACCTTGCTGCTCCTTCCCTAGCACCCCTCGACGGCAGCTGACAACACCACGGGATGCGCCTCTCGCTCCTGAACCCGTGGGTAGGTCGGCCGTCGCGAGCGATGGCCGGACGCGCCGGCTATCACCGTCGAGGCGAGCCCCTCCCTCTGACCGGCGCCCGTACGCGCTGGAGGAAGAAGAAGCCAGGCCAGACAGGCCCCTCCCCGCGCGACCCCACCTGGCAGCGTCACGGCGTTGACCTCGCCCCGGTCCCGCCACTGCCACGTGGATAAGTGGAGGCGTATTCCGTGAAATATGTCTCCCCCACACGAAAGCGTATTCCACCGAAAGGCGCGTTCAGTTTTTCCTTGAGGGACCTGTTTGCTGAAAAAGTTTCACCGATAGGTCCCTGAACTTCAACCCTGCATATCTTTTTACCCGTAGCTCCAAATCAGGTGATTCCAAAGCCCACGTCTTCGTTTAGTCGAGCCCGTTACGATGGGATCATTTTCACCATGTATGCACATTCTAAAAATGACCATTTTGCCCTTGCCCATAAACAGCCCCCTCCGAGAGAGAACTATTTCCGGCAAATCTTTTCCCGATCATTCCGCACTTTTTCCGGAGTAATCCTCGACCCCGAGGCAAGCCAACCTCTTATAATGAGCCCCGAACTTGCATGTTGACTTTGCTTGCACCTCGTGTGTGTGTTTAGTTGCAGTAGTTTCTTGTCTGTTCCGTCTGCTGTTATTTTAGTCGTGCTATATGTTTTTGTTACGTGTCTTGCATGCTTATGCTTTCATAAAATAAGTTGACATGCTAGTTTGATGTTGTTACTGATAATATGATGCCCCTGTTTAGTTTCATGTTAGTAGTAGTGATGCTATGATAATTCGCTTGCACTGCTGAGATTGCTAGTACTTAGTATTGCCATGTTTCATATGATATCACTGCTACTGCATCGGTATGTTGCATGTTAGTTGTTGCATTCATGTTAATAATGCTCGCATGATGATTGATGATATAGAAGTTAATCATATGACTTAACAACAAACCTCCTCCGTCATCACTAGGATGTCATAGTGCCACCAAATCGGGCTTTTTCCAGTGCAGCCCCATTTGCCTTGGAATGGGAAGGCCCTAACGGGTCTATTGGCATGCCTCTCGCTGGTGCCTCCAACATAGGGAAGGTTATGGGCGCGCGCTACCCTGATCAGGTAGGCGGACATGAACCTTGTGAGCCGAGTTGTTTTGCGCGCTTTGTCCCTATTTGGGACCGTTTTTGCCACGACGGTGGCCGTTAGCCTTTGGTAGGTGTGGGCCACCTAGGGCTGAACCCAAAAAGGGGTGTTAGTCGGAGTGGCCGGGAGAGTGTCATGGCAATAGATCGATTTTGTCGGAACATCGTTGGTCCACCCGAATGGGAGTGCGAGGCCATGGGTTTCATGGTGTGGGTACAATGCGCTACCTCTGCAGAGTGTGTGTGTTAAATCTATCGATAGCCGCATCCTCGGTCACAGGCACAAGTTCGTAGTAGGTCACACTATCAGGTCTCGGTAGAAATGGAGGATAAACCTAATATAAATAAGTTGATGAATAATGTGTGGAAGTGCTAGTTATCGACTAGAGGGGGGGGGGTGAATAGGCGATTTTTATCAAAGTCTTCAAAACGTGGAAGTTTCAAAGACAAACAATAGAAATGACCTAATTGATATGCAGCGGAAGATAAACTACAACAAGCAAGCCATAGTCAAGTATGCAATAATGTGAACTTACAAAGACTAATAGCAGCTAGGTAGTAAGGATCGGGATGGAAGATAGTATGAAGCCAATCAACGATAGTAGTCAAGCAATGAAGTCAAACAGATAAGACAAATAAGCAATGACTTCACGAAGACAAACTCAAAGTAAAGTAGGGAAGGGATAGAACCAGTCACTTGTTGAAGACACATGATTTGTTGGACCAGTTCCAGTTGCTATGACAACTGTACGTCTGGTTAGGGAGGCTGAGATTCAACTCAGAAGACCGCGTCTTCACCTTATTCCCCTTGAGCTAAGGATACACAGTCCTCGCCCAATCACTCTGGTAAGTCTTCAAGGTAGACTTCCAAACCTTCACATACTTCGTTCACCGGCGATCCACAATGAATCTTGGATGCTCAGAACGCGATGCCTAACCGGCTGGAGGATACACAGTCCTCAAGTGTAATAAGTCTTCAGGTCACACAGACAGAAAGACTTTAGTGATGCCTAACACTCTTTGGCTCTGGGCGTTTGGGCTTTGTCCTCGCAAGGATTTCTCTCTCAAAGGCTTTGAGGTGGGTTGCTCTCAAAACGACAAAAGCCGTAAACTAACTCTAAGCAGCCACCAATTTATGGTGTAGGGGGTGGGCTATTTATAGCCACAAGGCAACCCGACCTGATATGTCCGAAATGACCCTGGGTCACTAAGGAACTGACACGTGTTCCAACGGTCAGATTTCAAACACACACGACAACTTTACTTGGGCTACAAGCAAAGCTGACTCATCCAGCTCTGGATAAGATTTGCACTCATTGTCTTCGCTCGAAGACATAGGATTTGGGTTGAGCATCACTTCAGTCACTCTGACTTTGTTCACTTGGACCCCACTTAACAGTACGGTGGTTCCTATGACTCAACAAAGAAGAAAAGGAAACAACGAAACAACTCAGTCTTCGCGCTCCATAGTCTTCACTCAATGTCTTCTCATGTCATAGTCTTCAGTGTGAATATCTTCACACACCACCATTGTCTTCAATGTCTTCATACATTTTTAGGGGTCATCTCCGATAGGTAAACCGAATCAATGAGGGACACTACCTGCGTTATCCTGCAATTCTCACAAACACATTAGTCCCTCAACCAACTTTATCGTCAATACTCCAAAAATAACTAGGGGTGGCACTAGATGCACTTACAATCTCCCCCTTTTTGGTGATTGATGACAAACTGGTTGATGTTTTCAACGGGAAAGAAGTATGTGAAATTGTAAAGGATAGGGTATTATCTTCATAAGTGGCAAGGGCTCCCCCTGAAGATGTGCATATAAGTAATTTGCTTTTGGAATGCAAATGCACATGGCAGGTTGTACTTGTGGAGATCCTCTTCAACTTATGAAGATAATTCATCATGCATGAAATGATATAACTAAGAGAATGACATGCATAATGAAAAATGGACATCTGCGGAATGATCTAAGTGCGGATTGATTTTAGTGCGGAAGTTATCATCACACATGAAAGAGCAAATGAGTAGCAGACGACCATCGAGTTTGAGTGTTACAACTCAAAGAACGAAGTGTATCAAAAGCAAGAGTTGTAAACACTAGGCAAAATATAAGCACCCGCCCATATGAACCCGCTTGAAGACTATCAAACTCATATGCTTCTCCCCCTTTTGTTAGTAATGACCAAAAAGGTTTGAAGACATAGAGCATCTACTCGTCCTCATGAGGAGTAGGTGAAGCAGTAGGGTTGTCGTTGTTGTTTGGCGGTGCAGACGAACTTGGTGCAGTGTTGATGCGTGCAGAAGTAGGGGGCGGTGAAGTAGCATCATCTTCATCATCGATCATATTGGCATGCACAGTTACCGCGGAGGAAGAATAGTCAGAGTCTTGAAGAGATGGAGTTCTTCGTAGGACAACATTCCATGGAGGAGTGGAGTCAAACTTGAATCTTTCAGTGAAGCCATCGTCTTGAAGATCTCCTTCAGCACTGAGCAGGGTCAAACTCTTCCATGATCGCCGACAAGTTTCGTGAGTGACAAATGCATTCTTGGTGGCAAGATTTCGAATGCGATTTACGTCCACCAAGAGGCTTTGCATTTGACGCTTGAGCCAAAAGTGATGCTTATATTGTTTCTGATGCAGTGCCACAAGAAGTTCTCGGTCATTTAGGACACGAGAGCGCTTCCTAGGCCTTTGAGCAATTGTGCTCTCAGTAGCTTCAGTTGGCGCACGATGAGGTAGATGAGTGTTCCCAGCCATTGGATAGATACGAGTTATAGCTTGGACTCCTTCCATAGGCTGAGTGAAGCTTTGGTGTTCAGCATTTTGAATACAAAGAGGCTTCTTGGCAGGCTCACGATATATGGCTTCAACTGACATATCAACCTCTGGTAGAAAGATCACATGATTGTGAGCAGAGGGCTGATAGTTGATAGTAGAATGTTGCTTGATGAGGCGCATTACCCATGGAGCATAGAATTTCAGGCCGAAAAGGTCAGATCCAGATGCAGCCAGTTGCCTAAGTAAGAAATCTTGTGCATTGAAGCTGATGCCATTGAGGATGTAAAAAACCAATGTCTTCATGGCTCCTTCAAGTTTTGCAGCTGATGAATGTCCGATAGGCCATAGAGTCCGCCTGATGATGTGATATATGGTGCGTGGTAGATACTCAAGGTCATCAACAAAGAACTCCTTTGGGTATTCAGCGTCATGTGGCAATGGCTTCATCATGCTCAACATCTGGCTCATGTTTGGTTCTGGCTTATGGAAGATGCTCTCCAGTGCATTGCGGTGGTTTTGACAACCAGGTTCATACAGCTCTCCGGGAGTGGATAGGCCTGTAAGCTCAATGATGTCAAGAGCTTTGGCTTCATGATGAACATTTCCTGTCATCCACTCGAGAACCCATGTCTTTGTATCTCTGTTGTAGCCGTGAATGTGGAGGGTAGCATAGAATTGAAGAAAAAGTTCTTCATTCCAATGTTCTTTGTCTGTCACAAAGCTGAGCAGACTAGCATCACGAAAGCAGTCAAGTGCTTCTTCTAAGCATGGCAGTCCAGCAATGGCTTCAGTGTCGAGGCGCATATGAGGGAAAATGCGCCCTTGATCATACATAACACAGGAGTAATAGCTTCGTTGCTGATGACTCCAGAAACGATCAGATGATATTCTTGGCCTTGTGTAGGGGTTCTTTGAGCTGTCAAAGAAGGTGTTGTGGCTTTTGAAGCCATTTGCATTGAAGGACCCGACAGATGTGGCAGTACCTGAAAAGCTTGGCAGTCTTGGCTTTGGTTTCTGGACCTGAGGCCTATGCTCAATGTTATAATCAAACTGAGGACCAGAGACATTAGGCGGAGGGACCAGAACGGGCCATCTTACTGTGATTAGCTCTCCATGGTTGTAAGCTTGCTCAATTGTATAGGGCCTTGGTGGTGGAACAATAGCAGTGGCAGCAACAGTGGCTTCAGGCTCCACAACAAAAGCTTCAGGAGCAGTTGCAGCATTGACTTCTGGCAGGTTGCTTGGTGCAAGCTCCATATTAGCTTGAGCCATGACTACGTCATTGGCTTCATTCGTGTTAGTGGTGGCAGCCTCAACATTTTCAACCTCCACTTGATGAGCTGGAGGGTCTGGCACATACACGTTCACTTCAGGAACAACTTCTTCAGTTATGGGGGGAGTAGGGACACGTTCTTCTTGATGCTCGTCATCGGATGATGCAGCCGGACTATCTTCAGCAGCTGGGGCTTCAGACACGAAGACATTCACAGTTGGAGTGGCTTCTGAAAACACTTCACGTGCAATAGGTTGATGGTGCACTTCTCCTTCTGGAATGCTCGAAAGAGGGACTTGAGGCCTTGGTCCTTTGTGAAGCCTTTGTAATACATGCAACGCCTTTGGAGATGGAGTAGGCAGGTCCTCATCCTCTTCAACTTGCATAGATGATGTGACTTGTTGTTGTTGGGGAGTACTGGGGGAGTCTTGTTGTTGCGGGCGATCAGCCCATGATGCATCCTGAGCAATTGGCGTCAGAGGACGACCAATGCTGATGATTTCGCTGTTCGTGAGAACAGGCGATGATACCACATTGTGTTCAATCTAAGGAAGAACTTCATCATCTTCAACATTGTCATGGTGACCAATGTCTTCAGCAGTGATGGGATCAACTGCTGGAATCTCTTCAGCTTCATGAGCCTCTGTGGAAGTAGGCTCATGAACGATCATACGTAGTTCTTTGCAGATGCAGGACGAACCATAGAGATGGGTTCAACAACAAGGGGCTATGTGGAAGTAGCCCGATTCTTCTTGGTTTTGCGCTTCTTCTTGGAGGGAGCAGCATCAGAGGCTTCAGTGTTTTTCCTTTTTCTGGCTTCAGCCTCTGCAGCCCTCGTCTTCTTCTGTTCTGAAGCGGTTGACATGACCTTTGGCTTCGAGCCAGTCATGCTGCTAGTGAAGACTATGCGAGGTTCATCTTGCCTTGACGGTGCAGATTGGACTGTCGATTTTTTCTTCTTCTTTGGAGCCATCCTGGGGTCGATGCCAGGACGACCAAGAGCCTTGCGCTTCTCAGCCTCATTGTAGGCAAGCACACACTTGTCAGCTAGACTCTTCATGCGCTCTCTAGAGCCTCGAGCTTCTTCACGCTTCTTGTGAAAGGCTTCTTTGAGCTCGTGCAGCATGATCTTGAAGTTTTTGACATCTTGCATGTTGAGCATGGCCACATGCTTCTTGAACTAAGCCTTTTCATAGTCAATCTTGTGCTTCAGTTCGACGATGCGCTGAGCAATGGCTAGCTCAGAAGCAATAGTGCCATTGAAGGAGACACTAAGGCCAATGGGAAGTTGCAAATCATCAAAGCTGAGATTTGGTGTGTCAAACCACTCATCAATGAAGTTATGGATAATTGCCACGTCAAAGAGAGGCAAATTATTGAACATCTCTACTTCTTCCTTGCTCTTGATCAGTTGCTCAAGAGCATCATCTGCAAGATCGTCATCGCTGGACAGATCAATGTGCTCTTCACGCAGAATGGCAGCAGGAGTCAAAGTCTGATCAGTACTCTTGATGATTTTCTTTTTCTTCTCCGTCTTCTTGGAGATGTGTGAAAGATCTTCAGACTGCACACTGTCTTCAGGAGGTGCAGTGTCCAGTGGCTTCACACGTGACACTTTTGGAGGTGCAGCTGATGTTGAAGCCTTAATTTTCTTTGGCTTCTGCAGCCTTGGAGGAGGAGCTGGGGCTTCATCAGTATCAACATCATTATCAGAATGATCCACTTTGGCACCTTGTACCAAGATGTAAGAGATGAGGCCATCAAGGTTCGTGAAGGGGCCGATTTCATTTTCTTCAGCTTCACGTGTGCCGTCATCACGGGGAGCAGAGGGACCAGGATTGAAGTCCAATCCCCATGAATTCTTGTTTTCCTTTGCCGATGCCTTTGCATACTGGAAGTTGCACTTGAAAAGATTATCGTCACGACACCAGAGCAATGATGATGGATCAGCATTTTCAGGCTGTGGTCCACGAACCATACAAGGATAGAATTCTTGTGCAATAGCTTCAGCTTTGTTCTTGGGGGGAAGGCCTCGATAGAGAATATCACCCCAAGGACTTCTGATAGCATTTTTCTCAGCGTACTCCTGGGTCACGAACTTGTACTTGAACCATTGTTCAGCCCAATAGCGTCGAATCCATTGGATTCGGGTCTTGCGCTGATTATAATCCTCTTCAGGATCTGTCTTGTAGATTTCTGCGAGGTCATCAGGCAATTCTTTTGATGTTCCCCCTCGACGCTGTCTGCCACCCTTCCTTACTGATTTCTCTGCAGCCATGAACTTCAAACTGAATGGCTTCAATATGTTCAAAGGCTTCAAGGGATTTCGCTTGCTGGTCAAACAGGAACTAGCTTCAGGAGAGTTAATGTGGTGCTGTAAGAATTCTGCAAACGAATGCAGACTATGAGAACCAAGGGATTCTCCCACGGACATGTACCTGTGACAGCATTAGAGATGTGAGGGAAGGGGAAGAGGTCATATGCATTCTCAGAAGATTTTGAAGATAAATCAGTTTGAAGACATTGACCTCATGTTGCAAAGACATTCACTTATATGTTGAGAGTTGGTTCCAGATTTGTACGAATCCGTGAATAAGTACAAGTGAGGAATCTAACTATATATGAAGCTTAAGTGAATATACTAGGCAGTATGAGATGCAGACAGAATAGATCTAACTTGTGTAGACAGAAACCTATTTTGGTATATAGGATGAATCATTGAGGATCAAAAAGATGGTAAAAATAGAGTTATATTTACCACACGAAGAACTGCTAGATGGGATGAATAGGAGACCGAGCAGTTCAATCCACCATGCCCTAACTTGGCGACGGAGGACACCTACGGCGGCGGCGGAGAGGACGATGCCCGCGGCCGGCGTGAGGACGGCGTCGGAGAAGTCACGGCAGCTAAGCGCTTCGTCGCCGGCATCGTCGAGAGCTAGCGGTGGCGCTAGGGTTTTGACGAGGTGGAGAGGTGGAAGAAGGTTTTCTTGACCGCATGGGACACGTATTTATAAGTAGGTGTGCAGCATAGCGCAATTACGCAGGTGCCCCTGCCTGTTCACATCCGTGGGACACGTGGCAAGCATGCAACATACTCAGAGATGTCCCACGTTCCCACGCCCGCCAAGTTTGTCGGATGGTTGTTCCGGCTTCTCCGGATTTCAACAATAAAGATGAATCATTTAAAGGACTTGATGTTTGTCTCTATGTCTTCTGCTGACAAGGATGCAGAGAAGACATTTGACAGTTTTAATAGAATGCATATGATTTGGATAGATAGAGTTTGAGATAGAAAGCATAGAGAGATTAGGGTCCGATCACATTCACTTAGTTCAAAAGATTCACAAATGAAGACATAGCTATAAGTGAATGCTGTAGAGGACTGAATACTAGTATATATATCCTCCCTCCATCCGAAAATACTTGTCATCAAAATGGATAAAAAGGGATGTATCTAGAACTAATATACATCTAGATACATCCCCTTCTATTCATTTTGATGACAAGTATTTCCGGATGGAGGGAGTATGAGAAAGCAATCAACTCAACATAGTGAAGTAAATCATGAAGATAAGTTGAGAGTTGAAGACAAATCAATATGCGAAGATATTCAACAATAATGCCATGAGTGAAACACTTCAAACCAAGAAATTTGGTGGTGGCGTTACCCACCATATAGGAAGTATTAGACCCAGACATGGCGCACAATTATCGTGGCGCTCCGAAGTCAAATTCCATGTTAATGTATTCACACTTAGAATGCAAGTCTTCATTGATTGAAGATATACTTTACTTCGTGTGTTGCACATCTAAGTCATCAACATGCATAAGTGTTAGGATGTGTGCCTGATCACAGGACATTTGAGGATTCCAAGATATTTAGCTCACACCGTAACTTGCAAAACCTTTTCTCACCCAAGGGCTTTGTGAAGATATCTGCCAATTGCTCTTCAATGTTGACGTGAATGATGTCAATATCTTTCTTCATGACATGATCTCTGAGAAAGTGATGACGAATTTCAATGTTCTTTGTCTTCGAGTGCTGGACTGGAATGTTGGCAATCTTGATAGTGCTTTCGTTGTCGCAGAAGAGAGGGACTTGTTTCAGATTGATGGCATAGTCCTTGAGAGTTTGCTTCATCCACAGAAGCTGAGCACAACAAGATCCAGCAGCAATGTATTCAGATTCAGTAGTTGAGAGTGATACACAGTTTTGCTTCTTTGAAGACCAACAGACAAGTGATCCTCCCAGAAAGTGACATGTGCCTAATGTAGACTTGCGATCCACCTTGTCACCAGCATAATCAGCATCCGAGAATCCAACCAGATCAAATCTTGAGCCCTTTGGATACCATAATCGGAGTGTTGGGGTGTAAGCCAAATATCTAAGAATTCGCTTCACAGCTAAGTGATGCGATTCCTTTGGTGCCGCTTGGAATCGAGCACACATGCAAACACTAAGCATAATATCTGGCCTAGATGCACATAGGTAAAGTAAGGAACCAATCATGGAGTGGTATACCTTTTGATCGAACTCTTTACCATTGTCGTCGGGACCAAGATGGTGTTTGGCTGGCATTGGCGTCGTGTACCCTTTGCAATCTTGCATTCCAAACTTCTTCAGACAGTCTTTGAGATATTTTTCTTGAGATATGAAGATGCCATTAATTTGCTGAGGAATTTGAAGACCAAGGAAGAACTTCAGCTCACCCATCATGGACATCTGATATTGCTCTTGCATCATGTATCCAAACTCATCACTATACTTCTGGTTGGTGCAGCCGAAGATAATGTCATCCATATATATTTGGCACACAAACAGTTCACCATCATATGTCTTCGTGAAGAGTGTGGGATCGAGGGATCCAAGTTTGAAGCCTTTGCTCTTCAGGAAGTCTTTGCTCGTATCATACCAAGCGCGAGGAGCTTGTTTGAGGCCATACAGTGCTTTGTTTAGTTTGTACACCATATCAGGATGTTTTGGATCTTCAAAGCCAGGTGGTTGAGCAACGTACACTTCTTCTTCAATCTTGCCATTGAGGAAGGCACTCTTCACATCCATTTGATATAGCAAGATGTTGTGGTGATTAGCATAGGCTAGGAGTATGCGAATAGCTTCAAGCCTTGCTACAGGAGCAAATGTTTCATCGAAGTCAATTCCTTCAACTTGAGTATATCCTTGAGCCACAAGACGTCCTTTTTTTCTGACGACTTGACCATGCTCATCTTGCTTGTTTCGATATATCCATTTAGTGCTAATAATGTTATGTTTGCGAGGGTCAGGGCGCTTGACAAGTTCCCAAACATTATTCAGCTTGAACTGTTGAAGTTCTTCTTGCATGGCTTGAATCCATTCAGGTTCCATAAAGGCTTCAGCAACTTTCTTGGGTTCTGATATTGACACAAATGAAAAATGCCCATAGAAATTTGCTAGCTGTGTTGCCCTTGAGCGAGTAAGTGGACCAGGTGCATTGATGCTATCAATTATCTTCTCAATTTGCACCTCATTTGCAACACGAGGATGAACTGGACGAAGACCTTGCTCATGCTGATCATTGTCATCATTGGGAGGATTGTCTTTGGTCTGAGCATTGTCTTCAGGTTGGTTTGGTGCAGAAATGATAAGTTCCTCTTCAGGCTGTGCTTCAGAAGGCATGATTTCACTAGTTCCCATTAGCTTGATAGATTCGCTGGGAGGAGCTTCATCTAATGTGCCTGGCAGGAGCTCTCATTGTGAACCATTGGTTTCATCAAATCGCACGTCCACAGTTTCAATGATTTTGTAGTGAAAGAGGTTGAAGACTCTGTAAGAGTGCGAGTCCTTTCCATAACCGAGCATGAAGCCTTCGTGAGTTTTAGGTGCAATTTTTGACTTGTGATGGGGATCCTTGATCCAGCACCTAGCACCAAAGACTCTGAAGTAGCTGACATTTGGCTTCTTGCCAGTAAGGAGCTCATAGGATGTTTTGCCCAGAAGCTTGTGGATGTAAACACGGTTGATGATGTGACATGCTGTATCAATAGCTTCATGCCAGAACTTTCTTGGTGTCTTGTACTCATCAAGCGTTGTTCGAGCCATCTCAATGAGGGTTCTGTTCTTGCGCTCTACAATGCCATTTTGCTGAGGTGTATATGGAGTAGAAAACTCATGAGTAATTCCCATTGTATCTAGATAAAGATCAAGCCCGGTATTCTTGAATTCAGTGCCGTTATCACTTCTGATATGCTTGATCTTGACGCCATAATTGTTCATGGCTCGATTGGCGAATCGTCTGAAGACATCTTGTACTTCAGTCTTGTAGAGAATTTTGTGCACCCATGTATATCTTGAGTAGTCATCAACAATGACGAAGCCATAGAGACAAGCTGTTGTTGTGAGGGTAGAGTAGTGAGTAGGGCCAAATAAGTCCATGTGTAACAGCTCGAAGGGTTGAGATGTCGTCATGATTGTCTTCGAGGGGTGCTTCGCCCTAGTCATCTTTCCAGCTTCGCAGGCACCACACAAATGATCTTTCTTGAACTTGACACCTTCGATGCCTATGACATGCTTCTTCTTGACGAGTGTGTGTAAGTTCCTCATGCCAGCATGCCCCAGCCTCCGATGCCAGAGCCAGCATTCTGAAGCTTTTGCAATAAGACATACGACAAGCTGTGGACCTGCTGAGAAATCTACCATGTATAGATCATCTTTCCTATACCCTTCAAAGACTAGAGACTTGTCAGATTCCATTAGTACAAGGCAACAATATTTTCCGAATAGCACAATCATGTTCAAGTCACAAAGTATTGGGACAGACATTAAGTTGAACCCAAGGGATTCAACAAGCATCACTTTATCCATGTGTTGATCCTTTGAGATTGCAACTCTACCTAGACCCAATACCTTGCTTTTACCAGTGTCAGCAAATGTGATTTGACTCTTGTCGGATGGACGTAAGGTTGAGTCCATGAGAAGACTTCGATCACCAGTCATATGATTAGTGCATCCGCTGTCCATAATCCATCCTGAAGCACGCGGTGTCATACCCTTGGCACTACGTGCCATGAAGCAGTAGGTGGGAGCAGGATCGTCCATGTCATCAGCTTCAGCATTGGTGAGGAAGTCATTGTCTTCGGTGTTGAAGATGGACTTGGCAATATAGGTTGTGGCTAGAGCCAGACTTGCAACGCCAGGGTCAGATTCTTCTTCAGACTCCACCTCCACCTCCTTAGAAGCAGACTCCTCCTATGAATCCATTTCCTTGCCAACAAAAGCACGAGCCTTGCCAGATGAGCTCTTCTTATGTGATGAAGACCTTGATGAGGACTTAGAAGAAGACTTTGAAGATTTCTTCTTCTTCTTGTCATCAGAATCATATTCCTTGCTCTTCTTCTTCTTCTTCTTCTTCTTCTTCTCATTGTCCCACTGAGGACACTCAGAGATATAGTGTCCAGGTTTCTTGCACTTGTGACATGTTCTGTCACATCCCTAGTTCTGGCCTGTCCTATGCCTGCTTCCATCTGAGCATCATGTTTAAATTTTTGAAACCTGAACTGAGGAATTGGAAGCCTCAAAACCCTAAATAAAGAGGGGCAAGAAACCCTAAAATTGCAATCAGTAAATCCAAAATGCCCTAGAAATAGCTCTGACAATTTTGGCAAGAGTTATAAATCAAACCAAAATTGTGGGACATTTCTAAGGAATTATTGGGCTCTGATTTTAAATCAATATTTTATTTGAATTTGGAGTTATATTCATAATATATAATGAATATATTTTCAAATGACCTGAGATATTTTTGTTATGTGTGGAGGAGTCCATTAAGTGACTTAAAAATATCCAGGGGAGTTTTGGCACTGTTTTCAAATTCTGTTTGAATTAAAATTCAGTGCCAACTAAATAAAACAGAACAAAAATAGAAAACAGAAAAAAAATAACACAGAGCAGAAGCCTACCTGGCGCTTACCTGTCCAGCCCAGCCGGCCCAGCTCCTCCCGCTGGCCCAGCCCACCGCCGCCCCCCATCCCCTGTCGTCTTCCTCCCTGCCAGGAGGACGGACACCGCGACACCGCTGCGCGCGCCACCTCCACCCTGCTCGGCCACCTCCTGCTTCCTCCCTGGCCTCCCCAGCGACGCCCGGACGACGCCACGCACTCCCCCTCGCCCCCTGCACCTCTCCTCTCTCTCCCTCGACCCTTTCCCCCTTCTCTGCTTTTTTCCCCTCTCGCTCCCGAACGCCTCCGTCGCCGCCGCACACCGCCACCGCGCTCACCGGCCGTCCCTCGAGCAACCGTCATGCTCGTTGGCTCCGCCTCGTCGTCCGTGTCATCCCAGATGAGCCACGCATCCTCAGGCGCCCTGCAACGTCGCTGCAATCGTCGTATTCTACCTTCGGCCGCCCGGATCTCCGGCGACCTTGTGCTGCCTCCGACGCTCCCCCGGCCTCGTCTCTGCCTCGAATGAATCCGCTGTGAGCCCCTGCTGCTTCTCCTGTGCTCGCCCCCTCCGTTCTCGCCCCCTAGCCCCATCTCCCACCGCGGCCGAGAGCATCTCGCCGCCGGCCATGGCGTAGCCGTGGCCACAGCCACCGCAGCTCATTCCCGAGCCCACCGTCGTGCTCAGCACGATCGCATGAACCCGTAGACACCCACGACGCCTCCTCCAGTGCTCTATAACGCCACCCCGAGCTCGCCCGAGCTCCGGCGACCACCACGGTCGACGCCGGTGACGACTCCGGCCATCTTAGGCCCAGCCGCTGCCACTACTCGACGCGGACGAGCGCCCGCGTCACGTAGACGCTCTCCGCCGGCCATTTGGTCGCCGGAGGAGGAAACCCGCACCCCTCCGCCGTCTCTGGCTCCGCCGGCGACGAGCCGCGGGTCAACTCCGGCGAGTTGACCCGGGTTTGACCCCCCTCTCTCTCACTGACAGCTGGGCCCCACGCCCTTAATTAACCACGGCTTAAACTTCTGTTAGTTTAGGTTAATCATAGTGGCCCCACGCGTCAGGTTGACTTTGCTGACGTGGTCATTGGCCGGACCCACCTGTCATTGACCCTGGGCAGCACTGTGTCACTAACCAGTGGACCCCACTGGTCAGGTTTGACCTGGGGCGCCCAGTTGACTCTGCTGACGTCACAATGACGTGGGGCTGACGCAATAAGTATTTTCTGGAATTAAAAATAATCAGGAAATTCCAGAAAATAGCTAAAACTTCAATAAATCATAGAAATTCAACCGTAACTCCAAATTAAATAATTTATATATGAAAAATTATCAGAAAAATTCAAGGAATCCATCTGTACCATTTTCATGCATGTTAGAACAACTTATAGCTGCTGTTTAGCACAAATCATTTAAATGGCATTTGAATAATCACATATGGAGTTTGAATTTGAATCTTGTATTCAAACCAACTTCATTTAATCTGTTGCTAGTTGCATTAGCCCAAAACACATTCATTTTGCCATGTCATGATCATGCATCATATTGTGCATTGCATTGATTGAGTTCCCTTCTGTGTTGCCGGTATTTGTCCCCTCTCGATAGACGTGATACCGATGATGTGATCGTTGACACTGATGAAGACTCAATGTTATCTTCAGAAGTGCCAGGCAAGCAAAACCCCCTTGTTCATTCCGATAAAATCCCACTCTCTCGCTCCTGCTCTCTTTTACTGCATTAGGACAACAACAACATATTTGTTACTTGCTGCGGTAGCTGAACCCCTTTATCCTCTGCATGACCTGTCATTGCCACAGTAAATAGATGAAACCCACTAGCATGAGTAGGAGTTGTTTGAGCCCTGTTGTGCCTACTCATTCATGCTTGTTTGTCACGCCTGCTACTGCTTAGAGTTGAGTCAGGTCTGATTCATCCGGGATGAATCAAAGGTGTGTGAACATGTCCTACTGTGTGTGAGCTAAGTGTGTGAATACGATTTGGTAAAGGTAGCGGTGAGAGGCCATGTAGGAGTACATGGTGGGTTGTCTCATTGCAGCCATCCTCAGGAACTGAGTTCTGTGTTTGTGATCCATGATTTAGCTACTACCACGCATTGGGCCCGAAACCAATGGACCCTCTCGGCTTCTTGATCACCCTTGTCCTCTGTCCAGGAGTTGCAAGTAGTTTCTGGTGTTTGTAGTATGCTGGAGGCCGTGCGCAGCGCTGACCGTAGGGGTGGGCTGTGATGCGGTAGGCACGTGGCCGGGTAAACCGGGCGCCCGTTTGGTGTCACGGAACCCTGTTCACATCGTTTGGGGCTGTGAGCGAAACTCCGGCCGGATCTCCTCATGGATGGAACCCGAATAGGCGATAAACCTAGACTAGAGACTTGAGTGTTTAGGTAGGCCGTGGCCGACACCCACGTTGGGCTTCCGCTTGAAGGTTGCCGAGTACATGTCGTGTAAACGGCGGTAAGTGGTGAGAGCGTGTGTGAAGAAGTACACCCCTGTAGGGTTAACATCATCTATTCGAATAGCCGTGTCCGCGGAAAAGGACTTCTGGGTTGCTTATATCAGTTCATAGACAAGTGAAAGTGGATACCCTAAAATACGCAAGATAAGCGTGAGTGCTATGGATGGCGTTCTCGTAGGGAGACGGGAGCGGTTCCATAGTGGTGTATTGATATGGTGAATATGTGGACTCGTGTGCGCCACCTCAAAAGAGTTACATTGCAGTCGTAGTTTAGGATAGCCACCGAGTCAAAGCTGGCTTGCTGCAGTTAAACCCCACCATCCCCTTTGTTGATAATGATGCATATGTAGTTAGTTCTGATGTAAGTCTTGCTGGGTACATTTGTACTCACGTTTGCCTATTTTATGTTTTTGCAGAGAGACTTCGGTCTCACTAGTAGTTCCACGTGGACTTCGACGTTTAGCTTGTTACCTCAGCTACGATCTTGTGCCCTCGGCAGGATCTGGTAGATAGTCAGGCTTCTCAGCCTTTTTCATTTATAGATGTCTGTACCCAGACATGATAGCTTCCGCTTGTGCTTTGACTTGTATGCTCTGAGTGTTGGGTCATGAGACCCATGTTTGTAATATCTCGCTCCTCGGAGCCTATTGAATAAATTACTTGAGTCATAGAGTCATGTTGTGATGCCATGTTGTATTTGCACATATCGAGCATATTGTGTGTATGTTATTGAGATGCTTGGTATGTGTGGGATCTGACCATCTAGTTGTTTATCTTTAGTAGCCTCTCTTACGGGGAAATGTCTCCTAGTGTTTCACTGAGCCATGGTAGCTTGCTACTGCTCCGGAACACTTAGGCTGGCCGGCATGTGTCCTTCTTCGTTCCTGTGTCTATCCCTTCGGGGAAATGTCACGCGATGAATACCGGAGTCCTGTTAGCCCGCTACAGCCCGGTTCACCGGAGTCCTGCTAGCCCAGTGCTACAGCCTGGATTCACTCGCTGATGACCGACACGTTCGATGCTGGGTCATGGATGCCTGTCCCTGTAAGTCTGTGCCACTTTGGGTTTACGACTAGCCATGTCAGCCCGGGCTCCTTATCATATGGATGCTAGCGACACTGTCATATACGTGTGCCAAAAGGCGCAAACGGTCCCGGGCAAAGGTAAGGCGACACCCGTGGGAATACCGTGCGTGAGGCCGCAAGGTGATATGAGGTGTTACATGCTAGATCGATCTGGCATTGAGTCGGGGTCCTGACAGCGGTTGGTATCAGAGCTTGACTGCCTGTAGGATTACCAAGCCAAACTGGTCGAAGTTGAGTCTAGAAATTCTTTAGTTATATAAGGGAATTGATTGTGGGATGGAACGTAAGGCTCTTTTTACTCCTTATACCTCATGGCCTTCTGATCTGAGTCATCATCTTATCTTTCCTACGGGGATTAAGAGCTAGGCTATCTCTTCTTTCTATCAGGATCACGTATTACTAGTCCGCAGACTTATAGATTGTTGGATTAAGCTTGAGTTCAGTTCCTACTACTTCTGTATGTTAATTGTTGATCTCGAAACCTTGATATTGTGCTTCTGAGTGGTTATGCCACCATTTTTATGAATGTCTCAAATCTTTTCTGAGCATTTACAACCGTTATGCTGTCCGAGTCATCCCAGGTTTCTAAGTAGTCTGATGCATTTGCAAATCCTTTCCCTCTGGTTTCGATGTTCCTTTATGCCAGCTCAATCACACTAATTGTTGAGTTGAGGTATTCTACTGCCTCGACCTTTATGTTGGAGTTATTATTATGACCCTAGGTGTCTCAGGGGATCATCTAGTGGTTTAGCCATGACTTGTGTTCCCAGTGTGATGACTCTGGCCATCATTCTCGAAAGCATCCCGTGATGCTACTTAGTAATAGGTATTCTGTTCCTGGGTTCTTGAACCCGAGATTCACTCTACCTACTTCATGTTGATAGTAATTGCTAGTGCCTTTAGGATATTAGTAACCTTTGCGATAGTCCTCGATGTTCGTGGTATTCCTTTCTTCCAAATACTATGAACCGCTTATGGCAGATGTTCCTCGCTGATCGAAAGATCACAATCAGAGTGCTCTCGATGGGTTCTCGATTCTACATTGTGACTCTGCCAGTTCTACCTTTCTGCATGGGTTATCCGGAAGAAATATGTGGAATTCGTTCGACATGCTAAACCATGCATCCACAACTCAGAAAATCGTATGTTCCTTTGAGTTGTCCCTCTTTAGTTGTCTTCTGACCTTCGTCTATCAATTGATAGTCAAGAGTATGCGTGCGTTCGTTTATCGATGCCTATTACTCTTGTGGTCCGTCAAGCCATTCTATCGCAGAATGACTAGGAAAAAACAAACTCCAGTACCTCTTCCATATCCAGGATTGGGTCAAAGAAGTTGTCTTCCGCAGATCAAGTTACAATCCAGCTTCTGGTCTGCTCTACCCTGAAGTATTACCTTCTTCATGACAGGAATTTCATGAGAATTGCACCACCTTTTGTGAATTCTTGACATAGTGATACTTCTCGCCATCCTTTTTCATTCCTCGGTTCCGTGTTGTTGCAGCCGGAGTGCCGACAAGTGAATCGTGATGTGTGAAATCAATACTCCCAGCAACCTCGTTGCTTGGTAGTTAAATGGACGATAACCTCATTCTCAGCATATTGATTATTGAATCGTCACCCTAAGACTGATCGTGCTATCTAGTTCTTATTTCGGTGCACCCTTCGATTGATGAGTTAGGATCTTGTCAAGTCCTCACTCATTTGATCATATCGTCTTGCCCTCAAAAGCGAGATTGTTCTCGAGCTTAGTAACATACCGGTGGTTCGTGATTTTCTGAATATCTTCTCAGAAGTATTACCAGGTTGTCACCTGACCGCTATGTTGAGTTCGTGATCAAGTTGGTTTATTCCTGTAAACCACCCCTCCTCCAAGAATCCGTGTTGGATACCCTGAGCTAGTTGGATAAGCTAAACAACAACTTGGAGAGCTGGAAGATAAAAGCTTGTCTGACTTAGTTCATGTTAAGGGATATCTTTTTGTGTGTGTGTGTGTGTGTGTGAAGAAAGATGATATCTTCATCAATTGGTCCTTGTGAACAATTGTTGGATCTATTGTCTTACCCAAACCTTTGATTGAGTATGGGCTATCATCCAATCAGACCAGAACCAACGATATTCGTAATGTTGTCTTACTCGTGGTTGATCCCTCGAGCATACACCATTATATCTTTTGGGTCTGACCAATGCTATCACTTGTTCACTTAACTATGGAATTCCTTTTAAAAGGAAACCCAGATGAATTGTTGTTGTGCCCAACGACAACATCCTTGTCTTCTCCATAATTTTGCTGAACATTAAGCTAGTGTTGGAAACTTTCGAAAGCATTTGTTCATGCTAGCTCATGAAGCATATGTTTGGATGAAGGTAGTGACTTCCTTTAATTCATGTGCATCTGATGCAAGTTGCCGCCATGGATTCGAGAAAGTCAATGTTGCTTTCTTTGGAATCATTCCAAATCAGTCATGCACACGTGCGAAGAATGCTGTGGTTTGAAGACTTGCAACCTTCAATCTATATGTATCCCTAGCACACCAAGCCACTGATTGATTTGTTCAAGGAGAAGGAGTTCCTTCATAAGAGCTAATCCGGACTTATGTAAGGACTTCGATACCCTCGTTGATGGTTCCCCCTCCTGAACTCGGTAGTGTTTTTATTATAAGACTACTTTGTGGTCATGCTTGTCTGGAACAACGTGTTCACATGTTTGTAGCAGAACCAGCTCATGTTTTGGAGCTTGCTATCGTAGTTCATTTCCCGAGAATCTCGCAACGTCATCTCGTCGATTTGTGTTGCAAACTTTCGTTTTCCTTCCTAGACTCGATGAGTCTGGAATATCCTGACACCAACCAGATCTGAATCTCAGGCAGATATGATGGTTTGGAACATTTCCCAAGAACTATAATATCGGTCCCTCGGAAACCGGTAAAGTGGATGTCGTGGTCAGCACCACCCAGCCGAAAGACCTATTATTGTAGTATCTTGATTGAAGAAGTTGGCCACCTCCCCATAAGGATTTCGTAGGATTTACCTCCGTAACTGTTCCTTATGGATTCTATTGCTCCCGAAGTCCGACCTTTTACATGATGTTCTAGTTATCAAACCATATCTATGAATGGGATACACTAGCACATCAAGGAGAACATTAGAAGCGGAGTGCTAAATGTCTCTCGGTCGATCATCCAGATTTTGTTCCTTGGCTCGCTAAGGTGAAATCTGAGAAAGTGTTATCCTCCATTGCATCTGCATCGTCCATCGCTATTCACCATGGTAGTATGTTGTGTTGTCAGCACCCTTGACGCGGTTGTTGATAAAACCTTGATGGTTGTGGAAATGCTCAAGTTCTTGAGAGCACGCACAAGCGCTACGTGTTATCATCGGCTCTAATTGGGATGCTCTCAGTTCCCTCGGCAATGCTGTGACCTTCTCAAACAGTGAATTCACTCTCTATTGTTGGGTTCTTCCCCAGTTACCAGAATCATTCCCATCATTTGCATTTTGTTCCCAGCTTGCACCGCCAATGTGCCATTCTACCATGGTTCTCTTCCATTTCCGGTGATAAGCAAATTCATCCATTACGTTGTCTTCAACAAGGTAATCCACATCATCCAAGTTTGAGTTTGCCATTCTACCGACCCCCTCCAAACGATCGCTCGAGAATTGCCTTAGGCTGGTTTTAAGAGTTCCAATGATCCCTGAATCAAAGGTAATTCTTTTTGCCACTTAAGGGGATATATCTACGAGTCACCTTCCGTAAGGTGCATCGTTATGGTATCATGGCAACTCAACTCCTCGCTACGTTGACAATTGTTTACCACCTTCTTAAGCGTGAAATTATTGTCTACCTAGTGCACCTTCGTCATCCGTCTCTTTCCACCCCTCTTGATGTGTATCTCGTGTCTCAACCCGAGAGATGGTTCTATGTCTCATTCCGTGAGTTGTTCGATCTTTGAGAAGATCGACCCTTCTAGAGTCTCCTTCTTCCCTCCATGTCATGTTGGCAGGATTTCTCAGAGCAAGACGACAAGGCAAAGATGGTGTTCAAATCAACGTTCATTTGAAGTGCAACCTGGATCGTGAAGATTGTACTAGTTTCCGTTTCCCCTTCATCTTACCCTATGCTTGAATCTCGGGACGAGATTTTTGTTTAGTGGGGGTGAGTTGTCACATCCCTAGTTCTGGCCTGTCCTATGCCTGCTTCCATCTGAGCATCATGTTTAAATTTTTGAAACCTGAACTGAGGAATTGGAAGCCTCAAAACCCTAAATAAAGAGGGGCAAGAAACCCTAAAATTGCAATCAGTAAATCCAAAATGCCCTAGAAATAGCTCTGACAATTTTGGCAAGAGTTATAAATCAAACCAAAATTGTGGGACATTTCTAAGGAATTATTGGGCTCTGATTTTAAATCAATATTTTATTTGAATTTGGAGTTATATTCATAATATATAATGAATATATTTTCAAATGACCTGAGATATTTTTGTTATGTGTGGAGGAGTCCATTAAGTGACTTAAAAATATCCAGGGGAGTTTTGGCACTGTTTTCAAATTCTGTTTGAATTAAAATTCAGTGCCAACTAAATAAAACAGAACAAAAATAGAAAACAGAAAAAAAATAACACAGAGCAGAAGCCTACCTGGCGCTTACCTGTCCAGCCCAGCCGGCCCAGCTCCTCCCGCTGGCCCAGCCCACCGCCGCCCCCCTCCCCTGTCGTCTTCCTCCCTGCCAGGAGGACGGACACCGCGACACCGCCGCGCGCGCCACCTCCACCCTGCTCGGCCACCTCCTGCTTCCTCCCTGGCCTCCCCAGCGACGCCCGGACGACGCCACGCACTCCCCCTCGCCCCCTGCACCTCTCCTCTCTCTCCCTCGACCCTTTCCCCCTTCTCTGCTTTTTTCCCCTCTCGCTCCCGAACGCCTCCGTCGCCGCCGCTCACCGCCACCGCGCTCACCGGCCGTCCCTCGAGCAACCGTCATGCTCGTTGGCTCCGCCTCGTCGTCCGCGTCATCCCAGATGAGCCACGCATCCTCAGGCGCCCTGCAACGTCGCCGCAATCGTCGTCTTCTACCTTCGGCCGCCCGGATCTCCGGTGACCCTGTGCTGCCTCCGACGCTCCCCCGGCCTCGTCTCCGCCTCGAATGAATCCGCTGTGAGCCCCTGCTGCTTCTCCTGTGCTCGCCCCCTCCGTTCTCGCCCCCTAGCCCCATCTCCCACCGCGGCCGAGAGCATCTCGCCGCCGGCCATGGCGTAGCCGTGGCCACAGCCACCGCAGCTCGTTCCCGAGCCCACCGTCGTGCTCAGCACGATCGCATGAACCCATAGACACCCACAACGCCTCCTCCAGTGCTCTATAACGCCACCCCGAGCTCGCCCGAGCTCCGGCGACCGCCACGGTCGACGCCGGTGACGACTCCGGCCATCTTAGGCCCAGCCGCTGCCACTACTCGACGCGGACGAGCGCCCGCGTCACGTAGACGCTCTCCGCCGGCCATTTGGTCGCCGGAGGAGGAAACCCGCACCCCTCCGCCGTCTCTGGCTCTGCCGGCGACGAGCCGCGGGTCAACTCCGGCGAGTTGACCCGGGTTTGACCCCCCTCTCTCTCACTGACAGCTGGGCCCCACGCCCTTAATTAACCACGGCTTAAACTTCTGTTAGTTTAGGTTAATCATAGTGGCCCCACGCGTCAGGTTGACTTTGCTGACGTGGTCATTGGCCGGACCCACCTGTCATTGACCCTGGGCAGCACTGTGTCACTGACCAGTGGACCCCACTGGTCAGGTTTGACCTGGGGCGCCCAGTTGACTCTGCTGACGTCACAGTGACGTGGGGCTGACGCAATAAGTATTTTCTGGAATTAAAAATAATCAGGAAATTCCAGAAAATAGCTAAAACTTCAATAAATCATAGAAATTCAACCGTAACTCCAAACTAAATAATTTATATATGAAAAATTATCAGAAAAATTCAAGGAATCCATTTGTACCATTTTCATGCATGTTAGAACAACTTATAGCTGCTGTTTAGCACAAATCATTTAAATGGCATTTGAATAATCACATATGGAGTTTGAATTTGAATCTTGTATTCAAACCAACTTCATTTAATCTGTTGCTAGTTGCATTAGCCCAAAACACATTCATTTTGCCATGTCATGATCATGCATCATATTGTGCATTGCATTGATTGAGTTCCCTTCTGTGTTGCCGGTATTTGTCCCCTCTCGATAGACGTGATACCGATGATGTGATCGTTGACACTGATGAAGACTCAATGTTATCTTCAGAAGTGCCAGGCAAGCAAAACCCCCTTGTTCATTCCGATAAAATCCCACTCTCTCGCTCCTGCTCTCTTTTACTGCATTAGGACAACAACAACATATTTGTTACTTGCTGCGGTAGCTGAACCCCTTTATCCTCTGCATGACCTGTCATTGCCACAGTAAATAGATGAAACCCACTAGCATGAGTAGGAGTTGTTTGAGCCCTGTTGTGCCTACTCATTCATGCTTGTTTGTCACGCCTGCTACTGCTTAGAGTTGAGTCAGGTCTGATTCATCCGGGATGAATCAGAGGTGTGTGAACATTTCCTACTGTGTGTGAGCTAAGTGTGTGAATACGATTTGGTAAAGGTAGCGGTGAGAGGCCATGTAGGAGTACATGGTGGGTTGTCTCATTGCAGCCGTCCTCAGGAACTGAGTTCTGTGTTTGTGATCCATGATTTAGCTACTACCACGCATTGGGCCCGAAACCAATGGACCCTCTCGGCTTCTTGATCACCCTTGTCCTCTGTCCAGGAGTTGCAAGTAGTTTCTGGTGTTTGTAGTATGCTGGAGGCCGTGCGCAACACTGACCGTAGGGGTGGGCTGTGATGCGGTAGGCACGTGGCCGGGTAAACCGGGCGCCCGTTTGGTGTCACGGAACCCTGTTCACATCGTTTGGGGCTATGAGCGAAACTCCGGCCGGATCTCCTCATGGATGGAACCCGAATAGGCGATAAACCTGGACTAGAGACTTGAGTGTTTAGGTAGGCCGTGGCCGACACCCACGTTGGGCTTCCGCTTGAAGGTTGCCGAGTACATGTCGTGTAAACGGCGGTAAGTGGTGAGAGCGTGTGTGAAGAAGTACACCTCTGCAGGGTTAACATCATCTATTCGAATAGCCGTGTCCGCGGAAAAGGACTTCTGGGTTGCTTATATCAGTTCATAGACAAGTGAAAGTGGATACCCTAAAATACGCAAGATAAGCGTGAGTGCTATGGATGGCGTTCTCGTAGGGAGACGTGAGCGGTTCCATAGTGGTGTATTGATATGGTGAATATGTGGACTCGTGTGCGCCACCTCAAAAGAGTTACATTGCAGTCGTAGTTTAGGATAGCCACCGAGTCAAAGCTGGCTTGCTGCAGTTAAACCCCACCATCCCCTTTGTTGATAATGATGCATATGTAGTTAGTTCTGATGTAAGTCTTGCTGGGTACATTTGTACTCACGTTTGCCTATTTTATGTTTTTGCAGAGAGACTTCGGTCTCACTAGTAGTTCCGCGTGGACTTCGATGTTTAGCTTGTTACCTCAGCTACGATCTTGTGCCCTCGGCAGGATCTGGTAGATAGTCAGGCTTCTCAGCCTTTTTCATTTATAGATGTCTGTACCCAGACATGATAGCTTCCGCTTGTGCTTTGACTTGTATGCTCTGAGTGTTGGGTCATGAGACCCATGTTTGTAATATCTCGCTCCTCGGAGCCTATTGAATAAATTACTTGAGTCGTAGAGTCATGTTGTGATGCCATGTTGTATTTGCACATATCGAGCATATTGTGTGTATGTTATTGAGATGCTTGGTATGTGTGGGATCTGACCATCTAGTTGTTTATCTTTAGTAGCCTCTCTTACGGGGAAATGTCTCCTAGTGTTTCACTGAGCCATGGTAGCTTGCTACTGCTCCGGAACACTTAGGCTGGCCGGCATGTGTCCTTCTTCGTTCCCGTGTCTGTCCCTTCGGGGAAATGTCACGCGATGAATACCGGAGTCCTGTTAGCCCGCTACAGCCCGGTTCACCGGAGTCCTGCTAGCCCAGTGCTACAGCCTGGATTCACTCGCTGATGACCGACACGTTCGATGCTGGGTCATGGATGCCTGTCCCTGTAAGTCTGTGCCACTTTGGGTTTACGACTAGCCATGTCAGCCCGGGCTCCTTATCATATGGATGCTAGCGACACTGTCATATACGTGTGCCAAAAGGCGCAAATGGTCCCGGGCAAAGGTAAGGCGACACCCGTGGGAATACCGTGCGTGAGGCCGCAAGGTGATATGAGGTGTTACATGCTAGATCGATCTGGCATTGAGTCGGGGTCCTGACATGTTCTCTTCTTGTTGTCATGAGTGGAAGCTTCATCATTTCTTGAGCTAGATCGTGAAGACTTTCTGAAGCCCTTCTTCTTGGTGAATTTCTGGAACTTCTTCACAAGCATGGCAAGTTCCTTTCCAATGTCTTCAGGATCATCAGAACCGCAGTTAGATTCTTCTTCAGATGAGGAAACCACTTTTGCCTTCAAAGCGCAAGTTCGGCCATAATTGGGACCATAGATATCTCTTTTCTCAGAAAGCTGGAACTCATGTGTGTTGAGCCTCTCAAGTATATCAGACGGATCGAGTGTCTTGAAGTCAGGGCGTTCTTGTATCATGAGGGCAAGGGTGTCAAAGGAGCTGTCAAGTGATCTCAGTAGTGTTTTGACGATTTCATGCTTGGTAATCTCAGTGGTGCCAAGAGCCTGAAGCTCATTTGTGATGTTGGTGAGGCGATCAAACGTGAGCTGGACATTTTCATTGTCGTTTCTCTTGAAGCGGTTGAAGAGATTGCGAAGAACACTGATCCTCTGGTCTCTCTGTGTAGAGACGCCTTCGTTGACCTTGGATAGCCAGTCCGAGACTAGCTTTGACGTTTCCAGAGCACTCACACGGCCATACTGTCCTTTGGTCAGATGACCACAGATGATGTTCTTTGCAGTGGAGTCCAGTTGAATGAACTTCTTGACATCAGTAGGGGTGACACCTTCACCAGTTTTGGGAACGCCGTTCTTGATGACATACCAGAGGTCGACATCAATGGCTTCAAGATGCATGCGCATCTTATTCTTCCAGTAGGGATATTCAGTTCCATTGAACACGGGACAAGCAACAGAGACTTTGATTATCCCTGCAGTCGACATAGCTAAACTCCAGGTGGTTAAATCGAATCACACAGAACAAGGGAGTACCTCGCTCTGATACCAATTGAAAGTGCTAGTTATCGACTAGAGGGGGGGGGGGTGAATAGGCGATTTTTATCAAAGTCTTCAAAACATGGAAGTTTCAAAGACAAACAATAGAAATGACCTAATTGATATGCAGCAGAAGATAAACTACAACAAGCAAGCCATAGTCAAGTATGCAATAATGTGAACGTACAAAGACTAATAGCAGCTAGGTGGTAAGGATCAGGATGGAAGATAGTATGAAGCCAATCAACGATAGTAGTCAAGCAATGAAGTCAAACAGATAAGACAAATAAGCAATGACTTCATGAAGACAAACTCAAAGTAAAGTAGGGAAGGGATAGAACCAGTCACTTGTTGAAGACACATGATTTGTTGGACCAGTTCCAGTTGCTGTGACAACTATACGTCTGGTTAGGGAGGCTGAGATTCAACTCAGAAGACCGCGTCTTCACCTTATTCCCCTTGAGCTAAGGACACACAGTACTCGCCCAATTACTCTGGTAAGTCTTCAAGGTAGACTTCCGAACCTTCACAGACTTCGTTCACCGACGATCCACAATGACTCTTGGATGCTCAGAACGCGACGCCTAACCGGCTGGAGGATACACAGTCCTCAAGTGTAATAAGTCTCCAGGTCACATAGACAGAAAGACTTCAGTGATGCCTAACACTCTTTGGCTCTGGGTGTTTGGGCTTTGTCCTCGCAAGGATTTCTCTCTCAAAGGCTTCGAGGTGGGTTGCTCTCAAAACGACAAAAGCCGTAAACTAACTCTAAGCAGCCACCAATTTATGGTGTAGGGGGTGGGCTATTTATAGCCACAAGGCAACCCGACCTGATATGTCCGAAATGACCCTGGGTCACTAAGGAACTGACACGTGTTCCAACGGTCAGATTTCAAACACACACGACAACTTTACTTGGGCTACAAGCAAAGCTGACTCATCCAGCTCTGGATAAGATTTGCACTCATTGTCTTCGCTCGAAGACATAGGATTTGGGTTGAGCATCACTTCAGTCACTCTGACTTTGTTCACTTGGACCCCACTTAACAGTACGGTGGTTCCTATGACTCAACAAAGAAGAAAAGGAAACAACGAAACAACTCAGTCTTCGCGCTCCATAGTCTTCACTCAATGTCTTCTCATGTCATAGTCTTCAGTGTGAATATCTTCACACACCACCATTGTCTTCAATGTCTTCATACATTTTTAGGGGTCATCTCCGGTAGGTAAACCGAATCAATGAGGGACACTACCTGCGTTATCCTGCAATTCTCACAAACACATTAGTCCCTCAACCAACTTTGTCGTCAATACTCCAAAAACAACTAGGGGTGGCACTAGATGCACTTACAATGTGAAATAATGAGATGACTTGGACTGTGAGACAGTCGTGCGTAATCACGATGATGAGTTGGTATGACCACGAGACAAGGTCTCGGTGAGTGTTGGCCCAAGTGTGGTTCTGTTGGTGAACCGTGCATGATCATCGCTTGGTTGCGAGGCAATCCACTAGTAAGAGAGTCCGAGGGACTCGATGCACATTTTGTTTGCATTGCATGGGTAGTAAGTTGTTATTTGCATTTAGAGAACCATGGTAGAACAGTAGATGGTTGCATGAAGTTAACATGTTATGTTTGCATCGGATATGACCGGTTGTTTATTTTTAGCATAGTATCATGATGCCATGCCATGCTTTGACTGGATTTATGCCATGCTTTGATATGCCATGTTATGATTGAAATGTCATGCCATGTTTTGCTGTAGCCATGTTAGAGTAAGTTTGATATGCCATTGCCATGCTTAGTTTCTGCTATGAGGTAGGTTGTTGCATATGCTTGGGTTCTTGCGTTGTCATCTATTTGTTTGGATGTGATGTATTTGGTTGTCTTGCAAGTACATTCAATATACTGACCTGGCATGTCATGCCAGTTTTGTAGGTCGTGCCCGAATTGTTCGATTGTTCCGTCGTGCTAGGCCTTAATCTTGCCAGTCCTGTGAGTTGTGGAGCCCAACCAGAGTTGTAGCTGCCAAACCAAGACTTCCGCCGCCATTTCAATAGATTTCCGCTGCCGTTTAAATAGCCTTAGGGTTATGCCAGATATTTGTATTCATCAATGATGTAATCATATACACATGTATTTGATGAATATTATTGTACCGGGAATGCTGTATCATGGACCTGTCGTGCGTCAGGTGTTATCCTGGGCTGACATGCAAAGGCCCCCTACTCCTTCCCAAGAGCCCATGGCGGCGGAGACGGCCGTGAGGGGAAGGGGGAGGGGGCGAGGCCGAAGCCACCGTGGCGCTCGGGGAAGAGGAGGACGGGGCGGCGCATCGGCCTCGCCTCCGCCAGCGGTCCTTGCCCCAATGGAGGGCCACGTCGGGGACCAGCCCCGTGAGTTCTTCATCAGGCTGCACCGGCTGGCGCGTCGTCGTCTTCATCTCCCTACTCCATTCGCTTGGGAGATGGATCTCGACCCGCCTCAGGCACTGAGGCTGCACATGAGGGGCTGTGGGAACAACGACACATGGGCCGACGTTGATTTCATGGCCCCTCACATCATGTATCTTTGCTGCGGGTGGAAAATCTTTGCTCACATCCACAGCCTGACGATGGGGCTCACTCTCTACTTCAAGTTAATGGAGAATGGCCTCCTCTCCGTCAAGGTCTTTGGCAATTTCGGAACTCGTCTGAAGTGCTGCGTGGAGAGCTCCTCGGATGACGAAGACTCGTCCTCAAGCGAGAGTGATGAGGAGGACAGCGGCAACTACGACGAGGGTAGCAGGCAAGAGGATGACGGGTCTGGCTAGGTGTCGGACCCGCTGCCCCGGGGTGGTGCCGGCAGCAGCAACATCTGCACTAGGCCCCTTCTCCCGGTGGAGGCGACTCCTTGAACTTCTCGGGGTCGTCTCCTTGGGCGGCTGGTGTGGGAAGGCCGGAGAAGGCGAAGAAGGCGGGTGGCGGGCTGTCAAGTCAGAGTACGATGGCACCGACGCCTTCATAGCGTATTGACGGACCGTTGCCTCATCTTCCGGCTTTCTTCCCGGCACCATCATCACTAGCCCTCCCCTAGACGGCCACCGGCATGTTCTCTTGACGCCTTCTGCTGCTCGCACCTCGCCTAGGTGCTCCTTCTGCCCTTTTGCCTTCTTGTTCCATTTCCTGAGGAGAGGGACAAGAAAGGGATTATGGGCACCTTATCTTTTTTAGCTTCTAAGCCTATGGGCCTTAGTTAGACCTAAAACCTGTAATCCCCTTCCTTATGTTTACATTCCGTATGAACTGTACCTGTATGGAACATATTAATGAAAACGGGTGCTTGCCGGGTCTTGTGTATGTGAGTAGAGCCCATACCGAGTAACAAATCCTTGTTATTTTTAATATAAACACCGTTGCCCGGCAGCAGGCCTTGCCGCTCCCCTACTCCATTTGACCACACTCACGCCTTTGGCAGAGGCAGGGGTGAAGTAGGGGTGGGCCCTACGCTTGCTTCCTTGCTGCCGCGGCTACAACCCAATTCCAAACCAAGAAGAGGTTCTCGGATGGCAGGAATGGAGGGAGCACAACATCCTTGGAATAAAACGAGGCTTCATACATCCCAATTTTATACGGAAATGCACAACAAGGGATAAGAAAACTTATCTGAATCTGCAGCGCCCGACAACCCTAGCTTGCCGTGGGTGGACCTTTGTGTCTTCAACCTCCGACAAGCTTGTCTTGCCGGGGTCAGAGCGTCGGCTTGTACTCTTCCTTCCACTTAACATGGCGGAAACATTTATGTACCTTGCGAACCAAAGAGGAAGGACAGGAACAAAGAGACGCAAACTCGACCTCTATGCTAGGGGTTAGGCACCACTAAGCACTATCAACCCTAACCGATGGAGAGACTCAATCTGGCATGCATGCTATAATTTAGGGCACCAGCGCTTCGTTTACTTATGCTCAGGATCTGCGCCTGGCTTTGTACAAGGGTTACATGCCTTGTTGGCAAGTCTTGTACAAAAGGTGGCCTGCCGGGGGCCCGACAGCTGCGCCTTATGGGTAAAACTTGCGAAGATGCTTGATGTTCCAGGAGTTGCTCACTGGAATGTCATCTTTGGTCTCCAGGCGGACTGCACCAGGCCTGGTGACTCGTGTTACCAGATAAGGGCCTTCCCACTTGTTGTAGGGTTAAACCCTAGGAAGGATCTTTTCACACTTGGAGGGGGAAAAGGAGGAAAACACTCAAGAACACCAAGAACAAATCTCTCAAACAAACCCCAATATCACATCCACTAGAGTAGCACACATGAGTTCCACAAGATTACAAGATCAATACAAGGAGAGTAGCACTAGGTAAATTCTTCCCACTAGGTGAGGTCTTGATGATCTTCTCCAAGAGGAGACCTTGACAATCCAATGGATTCTTCCCTAGGTGGGGGCTTGAGCTCCTAAGAGGAGGGGATACAAGGAGCAAATGCTCACAATGTTTAGTATAATCTTTGCTAACCCTACAAATGACCTAGGAGGTGTCCTTATATAGTCTAGGGGCGAGACAAGGCAAGAAGAGAGGGGTACAAGGCCAAAAAGGCCATCAATGTGCGGCTGGACGAAGGGGGCCGGGCACCTGGGCAACTTGGGCCGAGCACCCGGACTGCTCAATGGCCGGCTGGCATGGGGCCAGGCACCCGGGGGCCCAAGTCCTGGGCACCCGGGGGTGGCGCTGGAGATGGCCGGGCGGGGTGGCCGAGCACCCGGGGGCCCAAGTCCCGGGCACCCGGGGGTGGCACTTGAGATGGCCGAGTGGAGCGGCCGGGCACCCGGGGCCTCAAGCCTGGGCACCTGGGGCAGGGCCCAGCGGCTGGGGCAGAGGGGACCGGGCACCCGGCCAGGCAAGGCCCGGGCACCCGTGGGCGCGACTGTAACCAGGGGCCCGGGCACCCGGGGGCTGCAGGTGCTGGGCACCCGGGGCGTCCAGGGGGTTTGCCCCTTCTCCTCCTTCTTCATCCTTCTCGTTCTCTCCTTCCTTCTCTTCCTTCCCTTGCTTCGAGGGCACTTGAGTCTCTGTCCTCTCCTTCTCACCATCGTCTTCTTGGTACCTAAGCATGCACAATGTTTCTGATGATGGTAGAATCCAATTCTCATGTGAAACCGAGCGAAACTCGAAGAGGAGAGAGTCAACCTCGTTCTCGATGGCGCGTGCACGTGCTCGTGTCATTGGTCCACCTGGAGCTTGCGGTGGTGATGGAGTGTCGGTGCGAGTAGTCGAGTGATGCTCCGCATCATCTTCCCCGTTGGGAGAGATCCATCCACGGATCGTGCTCTTCATCACCATGGTACTTGGCCAAGTCTTTAACATTGAAGATGTCGCTAACGTTGTACTTGTCACGTGGGATGTCGACCTTGTAGGCGTTGTCGTTGTAGCGTGCGATCACCTTGAATGGTCCGTCGGCTCTTGGAAGTAGCTTGGACTTGCGTTCCTTGGGGAAGCGGTCTTTGCGGAGATGTATCCATACTTGATCACCCTGTTGGAACACCATAGGAGACTTGTTGAGGTTGAGCTTGGAAGCGAGTTGTTGTACTTGGCGCTCGATCATGGAACGTGTTTCTTCATGCATCTTCTTGAGGTAGGCGGCTCTTGCACTTGCGTCCATGTTTGCTCGTTCTTGAAGCGGTAGAGGAAGGATGTCCAATGGCGACAAAGGGTTGAAACTGTATACGACCTCGAAGGGGGACTTGCCGGTTGTAGAGTGTCTTGCACTATTGTAGGCGTACTCGGCGATGGGTAGGCACTCCTCCCACTCCTTGATGTTCTTCTTGTTCAACACACTTAGGAGAGTCGCAAGCGTCCGGTTGGTGACTTCCGTTTGGCCATCGTTTTGAGGATGGTATGCCGTGGAGAATAGTAGCTTGATCCCGAGATTGGCGCATAGTGTCTTCCAAAAGTAGCATAAGAATTTGACATCTCGATCCGACACAATTGTCTTTGGCACGCCGTGCAACCTCAAGATTTCCCTACAAAAGAGATTGGCAACATGTGAAGCGTCGTCTATCTTATTGCATGGGATGAAATGAGTCATTTTAGAGAAACGGTCCACAACAACAAAAACGGAATCCTTGCCATTTTGAGTTCTAGGTAATCCAAGCACAAAATCCATGCTAATGTCTTCCCAAGGTTGATCTGGAATAGGTAAAGGCATATGTAAACCATGGGATTGAGAGTGTGACTTAGCTTTGCAACATGTAGAGCACCGGTTGGTGAAGCGGGCAACATCGCGACTTGGCCAATAATAGTTCTTGGAGAGCACGGCGAAAGTCTTGTCGCGTCCAAAGTGTCCCATGAGTCCCCCTCCATGAGCCTCTTGCAAAAGGAGCAAACGAAGAGAAGACTTGGGAATGCATAGTTTGTTGGCTCTCATAAGATAACCATCTTTGATATAATATCGTTCCCAAGAAGTATGCGTCACACACTTAGCGTAAGGAGTAGCAAAAGTCACATCACCCTCATACAAATATTTGATATGATCAAATCCTATGACATTCAATTCAAGTTGAGTAAGTCACATGCATTTGCGGGAAAGGGCATCCGCCACCACGTTTTCTTTGTCCGTAATGTACTTTATCACATAGGAAAAAGATTCAATGAATTCACTCCATTTAGCATGCCTTTTATTCAACTTGGTTTGACCTTTAAGGTATTTAAGTGTTTCATGATTGGTATGTATGACAAACTCATGCGGTCTAAGGTAATGCTCCCACACATGTAACACATGCACTAATGCAAACAATTCTTTGTCATATATGGGATAGTTAAGTTGAGCACCGGAAGTTTTTCACTAAAATAAGCAATAGCTTGTTTTTCTTGCATCAAAACTCCACCAATTCCGGTACCACTTGCATCGCAATGAACCTCAAAAGTTTTTTCAAAGTTGGGTAAAGCAAGAATCGGAGCATGTGTAAGCAAAGATTTGAGCTCATCAAAAGTGGTTAATTGCAAAGGTCCCCCAAAAAAAAGGAGCATTCTTCTTGCTCAAAGCGTGCAAAGGAGCGGCAATAGTGCTAAAATCTTTCACAAAGCAACGATAAAAACCCGCAAGGCCAAGAAAACTTCGCACTTGTTGCAAATTGGTGGGTTGGGGCCAATTTTTAATTGCTTCAATTTTAGATTCATCAACATGGACACCCTTGGAAGATACAACAAAACCCAAGGAAACCACTTTGTCAACACCAAATGTGCACTTTTTCATGTTGGCATAAAGACTTTCCTTGCGAAGTGTTTGCAAAACAGCCCTAACATGATTAAGATGCTCTTTCATGGTTTTGCTAAACACAAGAATATCATCGAAGTAAACCACAACAAAGACTCCAATATAAGGGCAAAGTACATGATGCATGAGACGCACGAAAATACTGGGAGCCTCCGATAAACCTATAGGCATAACTAACCATTCATATAAGCCAAATTTGGTTTTGAAAGCAGTTTTCCATTCATCACCCTCTTGTATGCGGATTTGATAATAGCCACTTTTAAGATCAATTTTGGAGAAAGAGTTAGCTCCACTAAGTTCATCGAGCATATCATCTAAGCGCGGAATGGGATGCCTATAGCGAACAGTAATAGCATTTATGGGTCTACAATCGGAACACAAGCGAAAGGTACCGTCTTGCTTGGGTACAAGTATAACGGGAACGGCACAAGGGCTTAAGCTTTCACGTACATGACCGTTGTCGATGAGTTGTTGTACTTGCCGTTGAATCTCCTTTGTCTCTTCGGGGTTGATGCGGTAGGGAGCCTTGTTTGGAAGAGGAGCACCGGGGATGAGGTCGATTCGATGCTCAATGCCCCAAAGAGGAGGGAGACCCGGAGGTAGCTCATCGGGGAAAACGTCTTGAAATTCCTGCAAAAGAGATTGAAACACGAAAGGTAGCTCGTGAGCGGTGTTAGTTTTTGGTTCTCCATCCTTGCACACAAGGACAAAGTGCATCACACTCGATGGGTTCTCACACACTTCTCTCATCTCACTTTTTGTGGCAAATAGTATGATGTTTTTCTCTCTAGGTGAAGAGGCCCTCAAGTTTGGCTTGTGGCTCTCACTCATGTTTGGGTGGCTCACTTTCTCACTCTTCTCTCCATGATGGGTGGCTTGCTTCTCGGCTATCACTTGACTAGGAGACATAGGTCGTAGCACATATTCCTTCCCTTTCATCTTGAAGCTATAGTGATTGGTACGCCCATTGTGGATAACACCACGGTCGAATTGCCATGGTCGACCAAGAAGGAGGTGGCAAACGGTCATTGGGACCACATCACACTCCACAGTGTCCTCATATGCACCAATTTTGAAGGAGACTTGGACCGTATGCTCAACTCGAATAGTGCCGGAGTCACTTAGCCATTGAACCTTGTAAGGGTGCGGATGCTTCCTCTTGACCAATTGAAGCTTGGAGCATAGTTCTTCACTTGCCAAATTGTGGCAACTACCTCCATCGATGATGACCTTGACGGACCTTCCGTTGATGCCGGCCTTGGTGTCGAAGATTTGGCAGCGTTGGTCTTCTTCTTGGTGGTGTTGAAGCGTCAATACCTTGGAGACCACGAGAGAGGGACTTGAATCATTGTCACAAAAGACTTGGTCATCTTCATCTTCGTTCACGTGCCGGTGCATGGCCACGTGCTCAATGGCTTCCATTTCTTCTTCACTCATTGAGTCATATGTGCCGTCATCGTTGAAGATCATTGTTCGCTTGTTGGTGCATTGGAAGGACTTGTGGCCTCGGCCGCCACATGTGAAGCACTTGATTGAACTTGTCTTGCCGGATCATCGGGAGGTGCCGAAGATGAAGGAGTCTTGGATTTGTAGGTGCTTGCCGGAGGACGAGTCGAGGAAGGTGCCACTTGCTTGGAACTTGACTTGTCGCTGGTACTTGGCGTGCTCGAGTTGATGTAGGAGGTGCCGAAGTCGCGGGAGCTTGAGAGTAGGAGCCGTAGGTCTTGGACGAGTACTTGGCATATTTGGAGTCATCTTGCACTTGTCGCTCGGCCTTGGTCGCTTGATGAACTAGCTCAAGAAGGTTGGAGTATGGTTGGAAGTCGGCGATCCACTTGATTGGGTGGTTGAGGCCATTCAAGAAGCGTGCCATTGTTTGCTCGTCATCTTCCTTGACATTGGCTCGTATCATGGCAATCTCCATTTCTTGGTAGTATTCTTCCACCGTCTTGGTGCCTTGCTTGAGGAGTTGCAACTTCTTGAAAAGATCTCGAGTGTAGTGAGTAGGCACAAAGCGGGCTCTCATGACTTCCTTCATGGCTTCCCAAGTGGTGATTGGAGGTTCGCCTATTGTATCTCGTCGCTCGATCACTTGTTCCCACCAAATGAGGACGTAGTCTTGTAACTCGAGGGAGGCCATGGCTATCTTCTTTTCTTCATCGTAGTTGTGGAGGCGAAAAATCTTGTCCACCTTCAATGCCCAAGAGAGATATTCTTCGGGATCATTGCTTCCGGAGAACTTTGGCATGGTGAACTTGAGCTTGCCGTAGCGGAGTTCTTCATCTTGATAGCGGTTGTGATATCGCTCTTGCCTTGGAAAGTCCTCAAATGCTCGTTCCTCATGATGTCGCTCTTGGCATGGAGGAGGGTCTTGAAGCACTTGTTCCACTTGGCGTCGCTCTTGTCTTGGAGGAGGGCGAGGAATGTGCGCTTGGTTGCGCCTTTCTTGTTGTTCTTCGCGTCGGGCTTCTTCTTCTTGTATCTCGCATCGAAGAGCTTCCTCTTGTTCTCGCACTTGGCGGTTGCGGACTTCAACGTCTCTAGTGGCCTCTTGTAGAGCTTGTTGTGCTTCAAGTGCTTGAGCTTCACGGTCGAGGGCTTGTGCTTCACGTTGCTCTTGTGCTTGTCGAAGTGCATCACCGTCTTGAGGGGCTTGAGGTGGTACTTGTGGATGTATTTGCTCTTGCTCCATTGCTCCATAAGGGACTTGGTGTCGCATCCGTTCACGTGCTCGAACTCGGTCTTGTAATCCATTGCCATGGAATGGATTTTCTTGAGCTTGGTGAGCTTGATGATGATCATGTCGAGGAGGGCGAGCTCGTGGTGGACTTGCATCATAATAAGAGTAGTCCAAAGATTGCCGACTTGTACGGTGACTTGAGTGGCGCCGTCTTGAAGAAGCCGATGAGGAAGACGGGCGTCGAACAATCATGTTGCGGAGCTCTTCCATTTGTGTGTTGAATTTGTCGTCGATGTTTTGACGAAGGTCGGAGGCGAGTTGTTCCAATCGTTCACCCAAGGCGATGTTTTCTTGATGAAGTGCTCGTTGCGCGATGAAGAAGTGGTTCTTGGAGACATGTCTGGAATCATCACCTTGCTCCTCGAAAAGTGTGTTCGACGACGCGCTTGGCCTATCCATCATAACCAAGTGGGGTGAGTAGGAAAGTGAGAGAACAATACCAAAGTTACCTTCTCCGAGGATTGAAGATGTAACAAGTGTCACTCAATGTAATGCCACAATAGGAGAATTGGAACCGGGTTTTTTGCTCACACATACAAGTAAGAGGCTTATGGAGTAGCTCGGTTAGGATGGTGGCAAAAATTTCAAGCAAATGTTAGTCAAGATATCGATAAGGTTGAGAAGGTTCACAAAAATTCAAGTAAAGCAAATAGATCAAACCCAAAGGTATCACTAGGTACACACACACGGAAGATAGATGGGATCCGCACAACCAAGGAGTGAGCTCGAAAAGTGCGACCATGGAAAATGCTCTTGTTGTGCGAATGCGCGAGAGACACTAGCTCGATTGCTCAAATGGGCAAGATACGCTTGTGCACCTACCTATGAGAGAACCGTGCCGTCTTCAATCCCAACTATGGTATATATGCGATGACCAAGATGATATAGGTATGCAAATGGCTCAACTCTATTGCTTACAAGCTCTTTGTTTCTCCTCTTTTGCTTAAAAGTTTTTTTTCTATGCTTGATGCTCGAGCCGAGTATGATATGAGGCAAGTATGTATGATATGCATGGGAGAGACTTATGGCACTAAGATGATAACACGATCACTACAGTGCACAAAAAGCATGGCCCGACAATTCTCAACTTGCTTGTCTCAATGGGTAAGCGATGCAAAGTGGCTCGGGCTATCAATGCAAAAGCAAGGTAAGGATTAAGTGTCGTCGAGGTTACCGTCCTTTCTTACGGTAAGCGATGAAGATGACTCCGAGTCGGTGATGGTGACGAAGATGTCACACGCTCCTAAGTAGCCGAAAGACCTTAGGAAACGCAAATGGCAACACAAAATCGGTCAAATTTGGAAGGTGGGTGTTTTTGTGATGATTTTTTGGATGGGGCTAATGGTGGTGGTAGTAGGATGAGTGGATGGGGGATGTCAAGTTCTTCTAAACGAGCTAAAGACCACAAAAAACGGGCTTGGGAGGTGGAAGTTATGGCCAAAATGGTGTTGGTAGTGGGCTGATTTTGGGG
>NC_041385.1:305141759-305240240 GCF_002162155.2 Triticum dicoccoides | reverse complement strand
GGGGGGGGGTGTGGGCACCCGGGGGTGTGAGGTGCGGGTGCCCAGGGGTGGCTGGGCGCGGTGTGGGTGCCCGGTGGTTCGAGATGTGGGCACCCGGTGGTGGCCGATTTGGGCGGAAATCTTTGGGGAAAGGCCAAATTCGGTGGATTTCGTGGTGGGAAGGGTGGGGGTTGTTGGGGAGGGGCTAGATCCACTTGCCAAACATCAAATCCATGGACCAAAACAACCAAATCTCACAAGATCCAACAAATTGCAAGAAAAAATTTTTGGGGCTATTTTTGTGGGGATTTTTGGATTTGGACGAAAAACAACAAAATCAAACTAGCAAATGGGGGGATGGGACTCCAAGATGTGAATAAACCTTTCTCATGATACCAAGATGTTGTAGGGTCAAACCCTAGGAAGGATCTTTTCACACTTGGAGGGGGAAAAGGAGGAAACCACTCAAGAACACCAAGAACAAATCTCTCAAACAAACCCAAATATCACATCCACTAGAGTAGCACACATGAGTTCCACAAGATTACAAGATCAATACAAGGAGAGTAGCACTAGGTAAATTCTTCCCACTAGGTGAGGTCTTGATGATCTTCTCCAAGAGGAGGCCTTGACAATCCAATGGATTTTTCCCTAGGTGGGGGCTTGAGCTTCTAAGAGGAGGGGATACAAGGAGCAAAGGCTCACAATGTTTAGTCTAATCTTTGCTAACCCTACAAATGACCTAGGAGGTGTCCTTATATAGTCTAGGGGCGAGACAAGGCAAGAAGAGAGGGGTACAAGGCCAAAAAGGCAATCAACGTGCGGCTGGACGAAGGGGGCCGGGCACCCGGGCAACTTGGGCCGGGCACCCGGACTACTCAGGGGCTGGCTGGCATGTGGCCGGGCAGCCGGGGGCCCAAGTCCCGGGCACCCGGGGGTGGCGCTGGATATGGCCGGGCGGGGCGGCCGGGCACCCGGGGGCCCAAGTCCCGGGCACCCAGGGGTGGCGCTGGAGATGGCCGGGTGGAGTGGCCAGGCACCCGGGGCCTCAAGCCCGGGCACCCGGGGCACGGCCCAGCAGCTGGGGCAGAGGGGGTCGGGCACCCGGCCAGCCAAGGCCCGGGCACCCGGGGGCGCGGCTGTAGGTGGCCAGGGGCCTGGGCACCCGGGGGCTGCAGGTGCCAGGCACCCGGGGCGTCCAGGGGGTTTGCCCCGTCTCCTCCTTCTTCATCCTTCTCGTTCTCTCCTTCCTTCTCTTCCTTCCCTTGCTTCGAGGGCACTTGAGTCTCCGTCCTCTCCTTCTCACCATCGTATTCTTGGTACCTAAGCATGCACAATGTTTTCGATGATGGTAGAATCCAATTCTCATGTGAAACCGAGTGAAACTCGAAGAGGAGAGAGTCAACCTCATTCTCGATGGCGCGTGCACGTGCTCGTGTCATTGGTCCACTTGGAGCTTGCGGTGGTGATGGAGTGTCGGTGCGAGTAGTCGAGGGATGCTCCGCATCACCACTTTGGTGTCAACTTTTTGTAATTCTTGGCCGATTGAACACGCCGAAGAACAAGGTCACCTTCCTCAAAGCTTCGGGCATGAACCTTACGGCTATGGTAGCGGCGCAAAGCTTGCTGGTAGCGTGCTGCTCTCACAGCCGCCTGAAGACGATCTTCCTCAAGGAGCGTCACGTCATCTTGCCGCAATCGCTCTTGCTCAAGCTCATCATAAGCGAGCACTCGAGGTGACCCGTATATGAGTTCCTGGGGAGAACTGCTTCTACCCCGTATACCAGGGCAAAGGGTGTCTGGTTGGTGGCTCGATTTGGCGTCGTTCTGATCGACCAAAGAACCGCCGACAACTCCTCAATCCAGCGCCTTCTGCTCTTGCGCAGCCTGTCAAAAGTCTTCGTCCCCAGGCCACGCAGCACTTCAGCATTTGCCCTCTCCGCTTGGCCATTGCTCCGTGGGTGTGCCATGGAAGCAAAACAGACCTTGCTGCCGAGGTCTTCAATATATTGCATGAAGGTGTGGCTTGTGAACTGCATGCCGTTGTTGGTGATGACTCTGTTCGGCACACTAAAGCGGCAAACCATCCCCTTAAAAAATGTGACGGCTGACTGTCTGGTCACCTTCCTCACTGCTTCCACCTCCGGCCACTTTGTGAACTTGTCGATTGCAACGTACAAGTACTCAAAGCCCCCAAAGGCGCGGGGAAAAGGGCCCAGTATGTCGATCCCCAGACTGAGAATGGTCAGGAGAGAGGGATTGTCTACAAGGCTTGAGCTGGCTGATGAAGCTTCTTCGAATGGAACTGGCACGCTTCACACTTGGTTACCAGTGCCGTTGCATCCTGGAGGGCAGTGGGCCAAAAGAAACCTTGCCAGAAAGCCTTGCCGGCAAGGGCCCTTGACCCTATGTGGGAGCCACATATGCCTCCATGTATCTCCGCCAACAGCTCCAGTCCTTCCTCCCGGGGGATGCACTTCAATTTCACTCCATCGGCCTTTTTCTGTACAGAACATTGTCAACGAACTGGTACAGAGCAGAATGACGAGCTACTTTCTCTGCTTCTTCCTACTCCTCAGGAAGCTCCCCTGTTTGGAGGAATCGGACGGTATGCTGCACCCGTGCTGGAGCCTGTGGCTCGACGGCAAGGACCAAAGGCATTTCCTCTGCTGCGGAAGCAGTTGCCTCCACGGCAAGGGCTTGGCGCCCCACCGAAGTCGGTTGTCCCATGGCCGGCTCGGCGTCCACTACAACATCTTCACCGGCGGCTCCAGGGAGCTTGGTGGGGAAGTATTTTCCAGGGCCTGACTTCCTCCGCTTGTTCTTCTCTGTTAATGGTTCAACGAATGGTTGAGTTAACCGAAGCACAAAAGTACCTGGTTCCACAGGTAGCTTGAGGGCAGCGCGCTTCAACAGGTAGTCGGCGATGTCGTTCTCCACTCGGGGGACGTGCTATGCCTGTATACCGTCAAAGTGATCCTCCAGTTTCCTCACTTCATCCACGTAAGCCTCCATCAACGGGCTTTGATAATCCTTGTTTATCTGCCTGACGACAAGCTGTGAATCACCCCTGACGATGAGCTTCTTGACCCCGAGGTCTGCCGCGATCCTGAGAACGGCAAGCAATCCCTCGTATTCAGCAGTGTTGTTCACGGACATCTCCCTGGGAAAGTGCATCTGGATCACGTACTTGAGGTGCTCTCCGGTGGGTGCGACAAGCAGCACACCAACACTGGCGCCTTGTAGCGAAAAAGCCCCATCAAAATACGTAATCCAGTTGCGACTTGTTTCCTTGCTGGGGAGAGTGGTCTCTTGGATCTCTTCGTCGAGCATCGAGGTCCATTCGGCAACGAACTCCGCCAAGACTCTGCTCTGAATCATTGAGGTGCTTTCGAACTTCAAACCAAAACTTGACAGCTCCAAAGCCCATTCCACAATCCTCCCTGTCGCATCTGGGTTATGCAGTATCCGTTGCAACGGGAGGCGGGTGACGATGGTGATCTCGTGCGCTTGGAAGTAATGATGCAGCTTCCTCGAGGCCATAAGAAGGCCGAAGAACAATTTCTGCACACCGGAGTACCTCGACCTAGCCCCCTACAAGAGGGAGCTGACAAAGTAAACCGGGTGCTACATCATTTTTCTTCTGCACCACTTCACTTAGTTGCGTGGGCCCTGTCTCACTGGTGTCAGACCTTGCCGGGGGCCCAGCCTTGCCGGGACCAGGTCCTGTCGGGGAGAGTTCTGCTTCGCGATCCGTCGACTCTGCCGTTGCTGCTTTCTCTTAGTTGACCTCGCTCTGCGCCACCAGTGCGGCGCTAACCACTTGATTCGTTGCCGCTAGGAATAGCAGCAACGGTTCTTGTGGTTTGGGCACAACCAGCACTGGGGTAGAGGAGAGGTATTTCTTCAAATCTTGCAGCGCTGCCTCGGCCTCCGGGGTCCACTCCATTGGGCCCGCCTTCTTCAAGATTTTGAAAAAGGGAAGGGCATGCTCAACGGACTTGGAGATGAATCTGCTCATGGCAGTGATGCAACCAGTGAGCCGACGTACATCCTTGATCCGCTTAGGTGCCTTAATCTGCTCGATGGCCCTGATCTTGTCTGGGTTTGCCTCAATCCCACGCTGCGACACAAAGAACCCGAGAAGCTTGCCGGACGAGACATCGAAGACACACTTCTCAGGGTTCAACTTGAGGTTGATCTTGCGCAATTTTGCAAACGTCTCTTCCAAATCTTGCACAAGTGTCGCCTTGTCCTTGGTTTTGACCACTATGTCATCCATATAAGCTTCCATATTTCTATGTAGCTGGGGCTCAAAACCAATTTGGACTGCTCTTGCAAAGGTCGAGCCAGCACTCTTCAACCCGAAAGGCATCCGTAAAAAAGCAATACATACCACATGGGGTGATGAATGTTGTCTTCTCATCTTCTTTTGTCATGAAAATCTGATGGTACCCTGAGTAGGCGTCGTGGAATGATAGCAGGTCACACCCGGCCGTGGAGTCAACAATCTGGTCGATGCGCGGCAACGAGAAAGGATCGTTTGGACAAGCTTTATTGATATCTGTGTAATCGATACACAACCTCCACTTCTCGTTTGCCTTGCGCACCACTACCGGATTGGCTAGCCACGTCGGATGGAGCACCCCTCTTACCAAGCCTACTGCCTCTAACTTCCTGATCTTGTTTGTGATGAGCTCCTGCTTCTCCAGAGCTTGCTTCCTGACCTTCTGCTTGACGGGCCGCGCATGAGGACAGACAGCAAGATGGTGCTCAATCACTTCCCTGGGAACTCCAGGGATGTCGGATGCTTGCCACGAAAAGTGACGAGCTTGCCTTCCTATTTGCTATCGAGAGTGGAGCTTATGGTAAAAGATCCTCCCGTGCCGTCCTCCTTGACGAACACCTTCTTGGTCTCTGGTGGTGCAGATCTGGATCTCTTGCTCTTGCCGGTGGAGCTCTCTAGCACGTCCTCGACGGGAGCGCAACACCTCGAAGAGGTGCGCTTGCCGGAGTGGGTGCGAGGGGTCTCGCCGGTCTTCTTCCCTCCCAGGGCTTCAACGACAGGAGCAAGTGCCTTGGTAGTAGCTGCTGCAACTGCTTCCCGGTAGAGTTGGTCAGCGCAAATCAGTGCATCTTTCTTGTCGGAGGGGACGGTGATGATGTTCATCGTCCCGGGCATCTTCAGCATGTTGTAGGTGTAATGGGAAGCCGCCATGAACTTGGCCAGTGCCGGGCGGCCGAGGATCCCATTGTAGGGCAAGGGGATCTCGGCCACATCGAAGACAATCCTCTCCGTCCTGTAGTTCAACTCGCCTCCAAACGTCATGGGCACCATGATCTTTCCCTTTGGCTGGCTCCTCCCCGGGTTGACCCCTTGAAACGTGCCCGTCTCCTCGAGGTCTCCACCAGGATCTACAGCCTCTAGATCACAATAGGCGAGATCAAGTTCAGACCGGCCCCGCCGTCAACTAGCATCTTTGTCACCTTGAGGTTGCGGATCATTGGTGAAACCAACAACGGCAAGCACCCGACCGCAGTAGTGCGATCAGGGTGGTCCACGGTGTCAAAGATGATAGGCGTGCTGGACCACTTCAGTGGCTTCCATGCGTCGAGTGATGGCTCCACCGCCGTGATCTCATGCGCCCACTGCTTGAGCTGGCACTGAGATGTGTGCAGCGAGGCGCCACCGTCGACACACATGGCCTCTGTAGATTTCTGAAACTCGTGGTCACCGGAATCGTCGTCCTCGTCATGATCATCGTCTTCCTGCTTCTTGTTGCGGCCCCGAGCGGGCCTCTCTTGCTGGTTATCCTTGCCGTGGCGGCCTCCTTGGCCACCACGCTTCTTGTCGGATCCTTCAGCACCGTCTTGGCCCTTCTCCTTGTCCCTCCTTTCATATTCAGCTTTCTGCTTCTCAACAAGCAACTCAATTTGTCGGCAGTTCTAGAGGTCGTGGCCTTTGGTGCGGTGGATCTTGCAATACTGCTTGTCGGAGCCCCCTGGCTTGTCGGCAGCTGCCAAGGCCCGACAAGCGGCACACCCGGCAACCTCCTTGCCGGGGTCGCTTGCCTTGGCCTTTTTGGCAGTGCCGGTGTCATCGGATCCCTCGACGGCAAGCACAGTCTTGCCCTTGCGCTTTCTTTTATGGCGCCGACCCTTCTTTGCTGGGGCGGCGGTGTCATCTGTGGAGTCGGTTTTCGCGCCGGCGTCCTCACCGGGGTACTTCCTCCCCTCTTCAGCCCGAGCACACCGATCGGCCAGAACATAAAGCTCAGCCACATCCTTAACCTTGTTCATCGCCAGTTCCTCACACATCTTGCGGTTGCGCACATTCTGATGGAATGCACTAATCACGGTGGCGGGATGAACGTCTGGGATGTTGTACTGTACTCGACTGAACCTTGGAATGTACTTGCGCAAATTTTCTCCTTCCTTCTGGGCGATGATATGCAGATCGCTTGCCTGGCCATGAGCTTGATGCCCTCCAGTGAAGGCGCCAACAAAATCATGACACATATCCAACCAAGAGGAAATGAAGTCCACCGGCAAGTGCATCAACCAAGACATAACATTGGGCTTGAGTGCCAACGGAAAGTAATTGGCAAGCACCTTATCGTCGCAGGCTCCAGCAGCTTGCATCGCGATGGTGTAGATGCTGAGGAACTCTGACGGGTGAGTCTTGCCGTTGTACTTCTCGCCTACGTCGGGCTTGAACTTGCGGTGGGAAGGCCACTGGAACTGCTGCAGCTCACGGGTGAAAGCTGGCCAACCTACCTCATAGGGTAGGCCACTATAGCCTCCCGGTGCCGGGAGGTCCATAGTGGGTCCTGCCCACCTATCTGATTGGTGGCGTGCATCACGCCGACGCTCGATGGTGGTTCGAGCGTCTTCAAGGGCTCACTCCCGAAGAACTTGACGCTGATCGCGGTGGGTCCGTGGGTCGGATGACGCTATGGAGATATCATCATGAGCATCATTGTGGCGGATCGACACCCGCGGTGGCTGACTTGGGGGAGGGGAGTGCACCGTGGCCGCATCGCCCCGGCCCTTCCACCGTTGGCATGCGGTGGCTCGTCGGAGCGATGGCCTACGGGCCCCGCTGGTCACGGCTCATCTTTGTTGGCGATGCCGACGAGGCTCCGAACAGTGGCTCTCCAGTCATCGAGCCTCTTGATACGTCTCCAACGTATCTACTTTTCCAAACACTTTTGCCCTTGTTTTGGACTCTAACTTGCATGATATGAATGAAACTAACCCGGACTGACGCTGTTTTCAGCAGAACTGCCATGATGTTATTTTATGTGTAGAAAAGAAAAGTTCTCGGAATGTCCTGAAAATCCACGGAGGCACTTTTTGGAATTAATAAGAATTTTTGGCGAAAGAATCAAGACCAGGGGGCCCAGGGCCTGTCCACGAGACAGGGGGTGCCCCCCTGTAGGGCGCACCCCCTATCTTGTGGCCCCCCTGGACCTCCACCAACCTCAACTCCAACTCCATATATTCATGTTCGGGGAGAAAAAAGAGAAAGTTTCATCGCGCTTTACGACACGGAGCCGCCGCCAAGACCTAATCTCTCTTGGGAGGGCTGATCTGGAGTCCGTTCGGGGCTCCGGAGAGGGGGATTCGTTGCCGTTGTCATCATCAACCATCCTCCATCACCAATTTCATGATGCTCACCGCCGTGCGTGAGTAATTCCATCCTAGGTTTGCTGTATGGTGATGGGTTGGATGAGATTTACCATGTAATCAAGTTAGTTTTGTTAGGGTTTGATCCCTAGTATCCACTATGTTTTGAGATTGATGTTGCTATGACTTTGCTATGCTTAATGCTTGTCACTAGGGCCCGAGTGCCATGATTTCAGATCTGAACCTATTATGTTTTGATGAATATATGTGTGTTCTTGATCCTATCTTGCAAGTCTATAGTCACCTATTATGTGTTATGATCCGACAACCCCGAAGTGACAATAATCGGGATACTTCTTGGTGATGACCATAGTTTGAGGAGTTCATGTATTCACTATGTGCTAATGCTTTGTTCCGGTTCTCTATTAAAAGGAGGCCTTAATATCCCTTAGTTTCCGCTAGGACCCCGCTGCCACGGGAGGATAGGACAAAAGATGTCATGCAAGTTCTTTTCAATAAGCACGTATGACTATTTACGGAATACATGCCTACATTACATTAATGAATTGGAGCTAGCTCTATATCACCCTATGTTATAACTCTTACATGAGGAATCGCATCCGGCATAATTATCCACCACTGATCCATTGCCTACGAGCTTTTCATATATTGTTCTTTGCTTATTTACTTTTCCGTTGCTACTGTTACAACTACTACAAAAACCCCAAAACTATTATCTTTACTTTTGCTACCGTTACCTTTATTATCATACCACTTTTGCTACTAAACACTTTGCTGCAGATACTAAGTTATCCAGGTGTGGTTGAATTGACAACTCAACTGGTAATACTCAAGAATATTCTTTGGCTCCCCTTGTGTCGAATCAATAAATTTGGGTTGAATACTTTACCCTCGAAAGCTGTTGCGATCCCCTGCACTTGTTTGTTATCAAGACTAATTTCTGGCGCCGTTGCCGGGGAGCATAGCTCTATTCTCTGAGTCACTTGGGATTTATATCTGTTGATCACTATGAAGAACTTGAAAGACGACCGAACTATTATTTTGCCCTCAACTACGAGGGGAGGTAAGGAACTGCCATCTAGCTCTGCACTTGATTCTCCTTCTGTTATTAGTAGGCTTGCGACACCTAAATCTGCTACTGCTATGAATTCTGATATGTCGCATGTTATTGACGATGCCACTTCTGCTATTCATGATGAAACTACTTCTGTGCGTGATACTACTTTGCCATTAGGTGAATTTCTTGATGAACAACTTGCTAGAGTTAGGGGGAATGAAATTACTGAAGAACCTATTATTGATGATAGTGATGATGAAGGTTCTCCCAATGAATATGTATTGCCTGTTGTTCCTAAGGGTTATGTTCTGAATGAAGAAGCTGCTAGGGAAATCTTTGCTTGCAATGATAGATATGATCTTAAGAAATTATTAGCTAAATGGAAGCAGCAGTCTCTTAATGCTAGAATGAAACCCGATCCTGCTTTTGCTACTTCACCTATCTGTGTTACTGATAAGGATTATGAATTCTCTGTTGATCCTGAGATTATTACTTTAGTTGAATCTGATCCTTTTTATGGCCTTGAATCCGAAACTGTTGTGGCATATCTTACCAAGTTGAATGATATAGCCACCCTGTTTACTCATGATGAGAAGCCTCGCTATTTTTATATCCTTAAGATATTTCTGTTCTCTTTAAAGGGTGATGCTAAGACTTGGTATAATTCTCTTGCTCCTGGTTGTGTGCGTAGTCCCCAGGATATGATTTATTACTTCTCTGCTAAATATTTCCCTGCTCATAAGAAACAAGCTGCCTTGCGGGAAATATATAATTTTGTGCAAATCAAAGAAGAGAGTCTCCCACAAGCTTGGGGGGGGGGGCTTCTCTGGTTACTTAATGCTTTGCCTGATCATCCTCTCAAGAAAAATGAAATACTTGATATCTTTTATAATGGACTAACCAATGCTTCCAAGGACTACTTGGATAGTTGTGCTGGTTGTGTTTTCAGGGAAAGAACATTCGACGAAGCTGAAATATTATTGATTAATATGTTGAATAATGAAAATAATTGGACTCTTCCTAAGCCAATTCCTGAAGTAATTCCCGAACCAATTGAGCCAACTCCTGAGCTTATTCCTAAATCCACTCCGAAGAAGAGAGGTGTTTTATTTCTCAGTCCTGAAGATATGCAAGAGGCAAAGAAATCAATGAAAGAAAAAGGTATTAAAGTTGAAGATGTTAAGAATTTACCACCTATTGAAGAAATACACGGTCTTAATATACCGCCTATTGAAGAACCATATTGTCTTGATAACCCGACACAGGTAGTAAAGGTAAATTCTATCTATAGATATGATAAAGTTGAAATCCCCTCTACTAAATTTCATAGCCCATGCTTAGATGAATTTGATGACTTTATGGCTAGACAAGAAAGTGTCAATGCTTATGTTGGTAGAGAGTTAAAGAATAATGCTTTCGAGATAGGACGGGTAGGCGATAATATAGCTAGAGTTAAAGATGAACTCAAACTCGTTAGCAAATATGCTTCTATGGTTGCTACTCAAGCTGAGCAAGTACTTAAAGCTCAAAATGATTTGCTTGATGAATTAAATAATAAAAATGACTTTGCTGTTAGAGTGGCTACTAGAACTGGTAGAATGACTCAGGAACCTTTGTATCCTGAAGGCCACCCTAAGAGAATCGAGCAAGATTCCCAGAGAAATAATTTAGAGGCACCTGGTTCTTCTAAAAAGAAGAAAAAGAAAAACGATAGAACTTTGCATGCTTCTAGTGAACCTACTGTAGACACACCTGAGAATCCCAATGATATTTCTATTTCTGATGCTGAAACACAATTTGGTGATGAACATGAACCTAGTGATAATGTTAATGATAATGTTCATGTTGATGCTCAACCTAGCAAAAACAATGATGTAGAGATTGAACCTGCTGTTGATCTTGATAACCCACAATCAAAGAATCAACGTTATGATAAGAGAGATTTTGTTGCTAGGAAGCATGGTAGAGAAAGAGAACCATGGGTTCAGAAACCCATGCCCTTCCCTCCTAAACCATCCAAGTCAAAGGATGATGAGGATTTTGAGCGCTTTGCTGAAATGATTAGACCTGTTTTCTTACGTATGCGCTTAACTGATATGCTGAAAGTAAATCCTTATGCTAAGTATATGAAGGATATAATTACAAACAAAAGAAAGATACCGGAAGCTGAAATTTCCACCATGCTTTTTAGTTACACTTTTAAGGGTGGAATACCAAAGAAACTTGGAGATCCGGGTGTGCCAACTATACCATGCTCCATTAAAGGAAATTACGTTAGAACTGCTTTATGTGATCTTGGAGCCGGTGTTAGTGTTATGCCTCTCTCTTTATATCGTAGACTTGAACTGAATAAGTTGACACCTACTGAAATATCTTTGCAAATGGCTGATAAATCAACTGCTATACCTGTCGGTATTTGTGAGGATGTGCCTGTTGTGGTTGCAAATGTCACTATCTTAACAGACTTTGTTATTCTTGATATTCCCGAGGACGATAGTATGTCTATTATTCTTGGTAGACCTTTTCTTAATACCGTAGGGGCTGTTATTGATTGCAACAAAGGCAGTGCCACTTTTCATGTTAATGGTAATGAGCATATGGTACACTTTCCGAGGAAACAATCTCAAGTTCATAGCATCAAATCTATTGGAAAAATTCCAACTATTATTATTGGAGGTTTTGAATTTCCTCTCCCTACTGTCAAGAAAAAGTATGATATTCTTATTGTTGGGGATTTTCATATCCACGTTGAGGTAACTTAGTGTTATTCGAAATTTCTCCATTTCCGTGTTATTCGGAATGAGTTTGTTAACAAGACTTCATCAACCTTGTTAGTGGATTCATTTTGATGATCACGAGATGGATGAAACTAGAAGGCACAACCTTCTGTACCTCTTTTTACTTTCCATTATTTAGAATAAATAAAGAAAAAATAGTATTATCCGTCTGTTTTCTGAATTATCTGTGCAATAAAAAATAGTCCAAAAATAAAAGTGCTCCAAATACCCTGCAAATTTAGTATGACTTTTTTGGAATATTTAAGGATTTTAGGCTCTGAAAACACTGCAGGAGGGGCAAGCACCAGGCCACGAGAGTGGAGGGCGCGCCCCCCTATAGGGCGCCCCCTGTCTCATGGGCCCCTGGTGCCCCCCTCCACTTATGCCAGCACCCACACACTTCATCTTCTACCCAAAAAAATCCCCGTCCAGCTCAAGCACGAGTTCTAGCTCGTTTTGCTGCGATTTTCGATCTCCTTGCTCAAAGCTCCATTTACAAAACTGCTTTGGGAGATTGTTGCTTGGTATGTGACTCCTCCATTGGTCCAATTAGTCTTTGTTCTAGTGTTTTATTCATTGCAAATTCTTGCTGCATAGGTGACCATGTTCTTGAGCTTGCATGTTAAATTTTTGAGGTCCCAAGCAATTCCAATGCATGATATAGGCTCTAGGAACTTGTAGGAGTAGTTTCTACCATTCTTGTTTAATTTTATTCACTTTTATTTTGAAGTTACTAAAAGTTCAGAAAATGTTGAGGAAACTTTTGAGGGGCTCTTCTAGCCAAAGCTCTCAGGAAAAACAAGCCAAAGAGAAGGAAAAAGCCAAGTATAATCTTCCTCGCTTAGCGGAAGTACGGTCTTGTGAATGGCCGTGTGAGGATTTCTTGAAAGAAGCTGGAATTCATGAAGAATTTTATGCTTTGATCGAGACTGCAGGCCTCACCGGTTTCATGAAGGACTGAATCGATCAGTATCTCTTACTCACCAATACTTTCGTGCATAACTTTTATTTTTATCCTAAGAAGTCACTGCCTGCAGTATCATTTCATTTATATGATGAATTCAGAGAAATGTCTTTATGTAATTTTTGCGCCGTGTGTAGGATACGTTATGAGGGAGAATTAGAGGAACCCCATCGTGAAGATGTGGGTGGCTTTGTTAACACTATAGCTGTAGAGGAGCCAAAGAAGGTCTCCGAGGCAAAAGTCTCTAGCATACACTTTCTTGTTTTACGCTACTTTGCCATATTTGCTAGTAGACCCTTGATTGGTCGTGGAAATAGTGGAAACTTGAGCGTTCCTGATATTATCATTCTTCAACATGCTTTGCTTGGAGACAATACTTTTAGTACGGGTGCCGTCGTTGCTAAACGACTAGCCCAGAATCGTACAAAAGGCCCCATATTTGGAGGTATCTATGCTGCACATCTTGCTAAATATTTTCAGATACCCATTAGGCACCATGAGAAAGAGGAGACAAAATTACCTCCTCACATTTTAGATTACAGGAGCATGGTAGCACACAAGTTTATTGTTGACAACGAAGATAAGATGCTCTTGTATAAACTTAGATTTAATAAGAAGCACATTGAGATTATTATTTTGCCCGCGCCTCTGTTGTTTGATTTGCTTGCAGAAAATTTTCTTGTCACACCGGAAGTAGTGAACAATCATCGAGCCCAAGCATTTACTCCAGAACCTGAACCTGAGCCGGAACCTGAGCTGGACCCTTATCGTGCATCATCTGTCCAGTGGGATCCGGAGATGACCAGCCAGTGGTATCCTGATTATACCTCCCATTACACCGGGGAGAGTAGCGGCGGTCCTTGGTACTAGACCAACTTAGGCCAAAAGCCTAAGCTTGGGGAGTACGTATTTCTCACCGACTTTACATTCATGTTCACACACTAGTCGTCGGTGCTCATACTCTTTCATTGTATTAGCCATGTTAGTTTAAATTTCTTTTCCTAGTTTTCTGCTTGTGTGTTTGATAAACTTTAAGAAAAACCAAAAAAATAGTTAGTTTAAATTCTATGCTTGTAGTAGAAATTAAAATGAAAACCCAAAAAGATTTCTCGTTCTTCTTTTACTTGTTGGGAGCTTTCCAGTGTAAATATTTTTCTTTTCTTTTCTTTCCTTTGGGGGTCAAGAAGGCTATATTGAAAATTCTTAGTGGCTCTTAGATGCATGATTGTTTATTTAACTTAGAGCCCATATTATCCTGTCTTCTGTCTTGAGTTGAATGCTTGCAAATTCCAGCTTAGTCCAATGCACATGCACTCTTATTATTATACACATCGCTCGGTCGTGTGAGTGAAAGGCAATAATGACGATATATGATGGACTTATTGGGATGAGAAAAGCTGGTATGAACTCGACCTCTCTTGTTTTTGTAAATATGATGAGTTCATCATTTCCGAGTCAGCTATTATGAAGTAAACATATTTGCAATGACATTTAGAGATTATAGTTGCTCATGCCATGCTTGATTAGCTATGAGTTATAATGGTTTACCTTGCATGCCAACATGCTATTAGAATGATTATGATGTGATATGGTGGGATGGTATCCTCCTTTGAATGAATTGAGTGACTCGACTTGGCACATGTTCACGCATGTAGTTGAATCAAATCAACATAGCCTTCATGATAATTATAGTCATGGTAGATTATATCCTACTCATGCTTGTACTCGGTGTAAATTAATTTTAATGCATGCTTACGACTGTTGTCGCTCTCTCAGTTGGTCGCTTCCCAGTCTTTTGCTAGCCTTCACCTGTACTAAGCGGGAATACTGCATGTGCATCCAAACTCCTTAAACCCCAAAGTTGTTCCATATGAGTCCACCATACCTTCCTATTTGCGGTATTTACCTGCCGTTCCAAGTAAATTTGTATGTGCCAAACTCCAAACCTTCAAATGAAATTCTGTTTTGTATGCTCGAGCAGCTCATGTTACAACTAGGGCTGCCTATATCTTCCATGCTAGGTGGGTTATTCTCAAGAGGAGTGGACTCCGCTCCTCATTCACGAGAAAGGGCCGGTAACCGGGATGCCCAGTCCCATGATCCAAAAAGATCAAAGCAAATCAAAATAATTAAACCAAACTCCCCCAGGGCTGTTGTTAGTTGGAGGCACTCGTTGTTTCAAGCAAGCCATGGATTGATGCTTGTTGGTGGTTGGGGGAGTATAAACCTTTACCATTCTGTTTGGGAACTGCCTATAATGCATGTAGTATGGAAGATACATCCATCTCATAGTTGTTGCGTTGACAGTGAAAGTATCCCGCTCAAAATGTTATTCAATCTCTATTTTAAGATTGAGCTCTGGCACCTCTACAAATGCCTGCTTCCCTCTGCGAAGGTCCTATCTATTTACTTTTATGTTGAGTCATCACCCTTCTTATTAAAAAGCACTAGCTGGAGAGCACACTGTCATTTGCATTCATCACTATTGGTTTATATTGGGTATGACTTGACTAGATCTCTTTTACCATGAATTACAATGTTTAGTCAGTCCTTGATCTTTAAAGGTGCTCCGCATTTATGTTTTGCGGTCTCAGAAAGGGCTAACAGGATACCATTTTGTTATATCATGTTATGATTATTTTGAGAAAGTATTGTCATCCGAGTTTTATTATTATGGCTCGCTAGCTGATTATGTTATTGATATGAGTAATTGTGAGACCTAAGTGTTATTGTGAGTATGGTTAGTTCATAATATTTGATGAAACTTGAATGCTGGCTTTTCATGTTTAAAACAACAAGAGCAAATAGAGTTTGTAAAAGTTTTTCTTTATTACTTTCAGTTTATCAACTGAATTGCTTGAGGACAAGCAAAGGTTTAAGCTTGGGGGAGTTGATACGTCTCCAACGTATCTACTTTTCCAAACACTTTTGCCCTTGTTTTGGACTCTAACTTGCATGATTTGAATGAAACTAACCCGGACTGATGCTGTTTTCAGCAGAACTGCCATGACGTTGTTTTATGTGTAGAAAAGAGAAGTTCTCGGAATGTCCTGAAAATCCACGGAGGCACCTTCTGGAATTAATAAGAATTTTTGACAAAAGAATCAAGACCAGGGGGCCCAGGGCCTATCCACGAGACAGGGGGGCGCCCCCCTGTAGGGCGCGCCCCCCTATCTCGTGGCCCCCCAGGACCTCCACCGACCTCAACTCCAACTCCATATATTCACATTCGGGGAGAAAAAAATTAGAGAGAAAGTTTCATCGCGTTTTACGACACGGAGCCGCCTCCAAGCCCTAATATCTCTCGGGAGGGATGATCTGGAGTCCGTTTGGGGCTCTGGAGAGGGGGATTCGTCGCTGTCATCATCATCAACCATCCTCCATCACCAATTTCATGATGCTCACCGCCGTGCGTGAGTAATTCCATCGTAGGCTTGCTGGACGGTGATGGGTTGGATGAGATTTACCATGTAATCAAGTTAGTTTTGTTAGGGTTTGATCCTTAGTATCCACTATGTTTTGAGATTGATGTTGCTATGACTTTGCTATGCTTAATGCTTGTCACTAGGGCCCGAGTGCCATGATTTCAGATCTGAACCTATGATGTTTTGATGAATATATGTGTGTTCTTGATCCTATCTTGAAAGTCTATAGTCACCTATTATGTGTTATGATCCGACAACCCCGAAGTGAAAATAATCGGGATACTTCTTGGTGATGACCGTAGTTTGAGGAGTTCATGTATTCACTATGTGCTAATGCTTTGTTCCGGTTCTCTATTAAAAGGAGGCCTTAATATCCCTTAGTTTCCGCTAGGACCCTGCTGCCACGGGAGGGTAGGACAAAAGATGTCATGCAAGTTCTTTTCCATAAGCACGTATGACTATTTACGAAATACATGCCTACATTACATTGATGAATTGGAGCTAGTTCTATATCACCCTATGTTATAACTCTTACATGGGGAATCGCATCCGGCATAATTATCCTTCACTGATCCATTGCATACGAGCTTTTCATATATTGTTCTTTGCTTATTTACTTTTCCGTTGCTACTGTTACAACTACTACAAAAACCCAAAACTATTATCTTTACTTTTGCTACCATTACCTTTATTATCATACCACTTTTGCTACTAAACACTTTGCTGCAGATACTAAGTTATCCAGGTGTGGTTGAATTGACAACTCAACTGGTAATACTCAAGAATATTCTTTGGCTCCCCTTATGTCAAATCAATAAATTTGGGTTGAATACTTTAGCCTCGAAAGCTATTGCGATCCCCTACACTTATGGGTTATCACCTCTCCGCAGCAGGAGGAAAGTCGAGGAGCAGCTGCGCGCGCGCCTGAGCTTCTGCCGGTATGGGTGGCGGCGAAAGCTGCGTGGACCGTGACACGCTTCGACTTCTAACTACATTAGAAGGAGCTCTATCACAGCCTTGCGACTGTCCGCTATTTCCACCAGTGCCTCGGCGTGCATGCTGGCCTTCCTTGTCCCGTGAAGGATGCGCGGGACTCTTCCCAGGGCGGCGCCCAGGGTCACCAGCGGGGTGGCGCTGCTCATCGCGCACAACTTGGGAAGAACGCGCCATGGGCCCCGGTGTTGGTGTCTTGGAGGGCACTGCGCCACTGTCAGGCGGCATGGCGACACCCCTGGAGGGCCCCACGCCGCGTGCGGGGGCCCCAACTCCATCTCTGGAGTTTGTGGCATGCGGTCCATCGCCTGGCGTTCGAACAACGTCGCTCGCCAGGCCTGGAAGGCCAGGGTAATGTGGGTGTTCGCGGGTCGCGCCACGGGTTCTTTCCACGACCGGCCCGCTACTGGCCCGCACCGGTACAAGCAGTCCAGTTCCGGATGAACTGATCGCCGTGGTCGTCTTCCTCTCGGGAGCCATGGTGACGAAGAACTGTTCGACTAGCTGCTAAACCGGATTCTCACTACTGCGCCCCCTACTTGGCGCACCAAAGATGTCGGTGGAAACGACACCTATGGGATCACAAGAATCCCTACTACGGTTGCGGGGCGCGGGGTCATGAGAAGAGCAGGATCAAAAGTCAACACAAGCACTCGGGTCGTTTACCCAGGTTCAGGCCGAGAGGATGCGTAACACCCTAGTCCTGCTTTGGTATGTATATCTGTGTTCTTGGAGTTCTTGTGCTAGCTACAATGAGTGTAACTTGTCCAAGGGTCTGAATCCTTCTCTTGGATGCCTTGGGCCTCCTTTTGTAGTCAAGGGGATCACCACAGTGGCACACAGGAGGTGGCATCGGTGTACGGTGGCTAAGCTTATCGTTTGCCATTACGGGACAAGACGCATTTAATGCGCCCTTAGGTGTCCCTCTCACTTAATCGGTGCCTCGCCCTGCTTCCACACGCGCCCGGGCCAGCGAGGCGTCAGCACCATGTAGGCTGGTAGGCTGCTGAGGTGGCGCGGTGGTAGGGCCTTCATGAAGATTTGCATGCCACCACGTAGGCATGCACTGAGTTGGCTTGGAAGCCTCACATCGACACGCAGGTGCCTGCCTAGCTGGTGGGCTGGCAGCTGCATGGGAGCGGCAGTGGAAACTTGGCGGGCATGGGCCTGGCTGTGGCCCCGCGGATGTCCTCGGCACCATGGTGTCGTGGTCGTCCCCAGCAAGGATCTTGCCGGAGGTCTTGTGGGTTTCCCCAGCAAGGATCTCGCCGAGGTTCGTCGTCTTCAAATCCTCATCTGATTTGGAGTGCTTCTTGTCTTCACAAAGATCTGCATGCCATCACGGAGGCGCCTCCCGAGCCTTGGTAATAACGTGGTTGGTGGTGTTGGAAAACCTGGGGCTCAAGGGTGGCGCGCCCTGCTGGCGTTGGGTAAGCTGCCCCGGAAAGGTCCTTGCCGGGGTTGTGGAGGTCACCCCGGCAAGGGTCTTGCGGGGGAAACCACCTCACCTTCTTGCTCTTTGTGTCTCTGTCTTGGCGTTGCTTTGACCATCTTGCAGCTTTGATTCCCTGTCCCCTCCCTGCTTAAGTGCGGCCGCTGGCGCGGCTCTGACTGACCATGCACAGGTAAAGGGGTACAAAGTAGTGCCCTTACTTATGTACACCGACAACAAGACATCCCTGTTAGTCTCCAAGAAAGCTCATAAAAACTATTTGACGACAGTGAGACAACCCAAAAGTCCTGTCTTGATGTAGTGTTTGAGTTTCTGGCCACAACTGCTGGCACAAGTTCTTTGAACTCGCTGCCCGAATCAGATCGTCTTCTTGAGTCTCAACTTCAAGTTGAAAGACATCGATCAAATTTGCTGCAACACGAAGCCGAAGGACAGAGGAAGTCCTGCAGCATTCAGATGCATACTTTCTGGTGCAATAGCAAGCGCTGGAGGATTTAAGCGCCAAGCAAGAGAAAGTTAATAAGCTTGCTAAGCATCTTGCCAGCATTATGGGTACCCAGGATATTGTTTCTTGAGCTCTTCTAAAGTGGTTTTAATTCTGGACTTGTTTTGCTGCGGTGTTTATTTGCACTGATCGCCAACTTTGACAACTAGTGTATGTGATATGCTGCTTTGTTCCCTATATTTGCACTATTTGCGAACTTTGATGCCCAGTGGATATAATATGTGTAATAGCTATGAATCCGTGATAGCCTAGCGTAAGTTGTTTGCTTATTTATTTCCTTGTTGTCTTGTTTATTTGTTTGGTTGTAGTCAGTGCAATTCTTTTTCCGCAGTTTGCTAGTGGCCGCAATAACCTATATTTTAGAACTAGGCTACAATAACCATGGGCTACATATTTACTATAGTGACCATGGACCTCCTACGTGCCGTACAAACAATGGGCCTTTTACGGGCCATAGAAACAATGGGCCTTCTACGGGCCGTACAAACAATGGGCCATATACACGTTGTAGCATCAATGGGCCTTCTACCGGTAGTACGATCGATTATCCAAACATGGGCCAATAACAGACCGCATTATGGGCCATAAACATGCTAGAGTTGGAATCGTCCGTTCATCGGCCGACCGTAACGGGCGGTCGTCAATGGGCCATATTTGATGACGCTATGAAAATGGCCAAACGGATTATCGGGCCACAAACGGGCCGACTGTAACCACAAGCTGAATTTGGCCCACAAGCAGAAAGGGCCAGTAACGGGCCGCAAGTGACCGAATGCTGGAAATGAGCCCAAGAATAGATGGGCACTGAGAAGGCCAAAAGATAACACGGGCTGGAAATGGCCCAATGAAATAGTGGGCCGTTAATGGGTGTAAAGCAATATGCTACGTCTCGAGCTTGCGTTGGTTTTCCCCGAAGAGGAGAGGATGATGCAGCACAGTAGCGTAAGTATTTCCCTCAGTTTTTGAGAAGCAAGGTATCAATCTAGTAGGAGGTCACACGCAAGTCCCTCGTACCTGCACAAAACAATAGTACTCGCAACCAACGCGATTAGGGCTTGTCAATCCCTTCACGGTCACTTACGAGAGTGAGATCTGATAGAGATAATATTTTTGGTATTTTTGGTATAAAGATGCAAAGTAAAAAGTAAAAGCAAAGCAAGTAAATAAAGTGATGGAGATTGATATGATGAGAATAGACCCCGGGGCCATAGGTTTCACTAGTGGCTTCTCTCAAGAGCATAAGTATTCTACGGTGGGTGAACAAATTACTGTTGAGCAATTGATAAAATTGAGCATAGTTACGAGGTTATCTAGGTATGATCATGTATATAGGAATCACGTCCGTGACAAGTAGATCGAAACGATTCTGCATCTACTACTATTACTCCACTCATCGACCGCTATCCAGCATGCATCTAGAGTATTAAGTTAAAAACAGAGTAATGCCTTAAGCAAGATGACATGATGTAGAGGAATAAATTCATGCAATATGATAAATACCCCATCTTGTTATCCTCGATGGCAACAATACAATACGTGCCTTGCAACTCTTTCTGTCACTGAGTAAGGACACCGCAAGATTGAACCCAAAGCCATGCACTTCTCCCATTGCAAGAACTACCAATCTAGTTGGCCAAACCAAACGGATAATTCGAAGAGACTTGCAAAGATAACTCAATCACACATAAAAGAATTCAGAGAAGATTCAAATATTATTCATAGATAAGCTGGATCATAAACCCACAATTCATTGGTCTCAACAAACACACCGCAAAAAGAAGAAGATTACATCGAATAGATCTCCACTTGAGAGGGGGAGAACATTGTATTGAGATCCAAAAAGAGAGAAGAAGCCATCTAGCTACTAGCTATGGACCCGAAGGTCTAAAGTAAACTACTCACACTTCATCGGAGGGGCTATGGTGATGATGTAGAAGCCCTCCGTGATGGATGCCCCCTCCGGCTGAGCTCTGGAACAGGCCCCAAGATGGGATCTCGTGGATACAGAAGGTTGCGGCGGTGGAATTAGGTTTTTGGCTCCTGTTCTGATCGTTTGGGGGTACGTAGGTATATATAGGAGGAAGGAGTACGTCGGTGGAGCTCCGAGGGGCCCACGAGGTAGGGGGGCACGACCAGGAGGGGGGGGCCCTCCACCCTCGTGACCTCCTCGAAAGCTTCTTGGAGTAGGGTCCAAGTCTCTTGGATCACGTTCGGTTGGAAAATCACGATCCCGAACGTTTCATTCCGTTTGGACTCCATTTGATATTCTGTTTCCTCGAAATACTGAAATAGGCAAAAAACAACAATTCTGGGCTGGGCCTCTGGTTAATAGGTTAGTCCCAAAAATTATTTAAAAGTGGAAAATAAAGCCCATTATAGTCCAAAACAATAGATAAAGTAGCATGGAGCAATCAAAAATTATAGATACGTTGGAGATGTATCAGGCATCCCCAAGCTTAATTCCTACTCGTCCTCAAGTAGGTAAATGATAAAAAAAAGAATTTTTGATGCGGAGTGATACTTTGGCATAATTTCAATGTATATCTTCTTAATCATGGTATGAATATTCAGATCCGAAAGATTCAAGACAAAAGTTCATATTGACATAAAAATAATAATACTTCAAGCATACTAACAAAGCAATTATTTCTTCTCAAAATAACATGGCCAAAGAAAGTTATCCCTACAAAATCATATAGTCTGGCTATGCTCCATCTTCCCCACACAAAGTATTTAAATCATGCACAACCCCGATGACAAGCCAAGCAATTGTTTCATACTTTAACATTTTCAAAACTTTTTCAATCTTCACGCAATACATGAGCGAGAGCCATGGATATATCACTATATGTGGAATAGAATGGTGGTTGTGGAGAAGACAAAAAGAGGGAAGATAGTCTCACATCAACTAGGCGTATCAACGGGCTATGGAGATTCCCATCAATAGATATCAATGTGAGTGAGTAGGGATTGCCATGCAACGGATGCACTAGAGCTATAAGTATATGAAAGCTCAACAAAAGAAACTAAGTGGGTGTGCATCCAACTCGCTTGCTCACAAAGACCTAGGGCATTTTGAGGAAGCCCATCATTGGAATATACAAGCCAAGTTCTATAATGAAAAATTGCCACTAGTATATGAAAGTGATGAAATGAGAGACTCTCTATCATGAAGATCATGGTGCTACTTTGAAGCACAAGTGTGGTAAAAGGATAGTAGCATTGTCCCTTCTCTATTTTTCTCTCTTTTTTTTATTTGGGACTTTTCTCCTTTTTTTAATGGCCTCTTATTTTTCGTCCGGAGTCTCATCCCGACTTGTGGGGGAATCATAGACTCCATCATCCTTTCCTCACTTGGGACAATGCTCTAATAATGATGATCATCACACTTTTATTTTTCTTACAACTCAACAATTACAACTCGATACTTAGAACAAAAATATGACTCTATATGAATGCCTGCGGCGGTGTACCAGGATATGCAATGAATCATGAGTGACATGTATGAAAGAATTATGAACGGTGGCATTGCCACAAATACAATGTCAGCTACATGATCATGCTAGCAATATGACAATGATGGAGCGTGTCATAATAAACGGAACGGTGGAAAGTTGCATGGCAATATATCTCGGAATGGCTATGGAAATGCCATGATAGGTAGGTATGGTGGCTGTTTTTAGGAAGGTTTATGGTGGGTGTATGATACCGGCGAAAGGTGCGCGGTATTACAGAGGCTAGCAATGGTGGAAGGATGGGAAAAAGTGCGTATAATCCATGGACTCAACATTAGTCATAAAGAACTCATATACTTATTGCAAAAATCTAGAAGTTATCAAAGCAAAGTATTACGCGCATGCTCCTAGGGGGATAGATTGGTAGGAAAATACCATCGCTCGTCCCCGACCGCCACTCATAAGGAAGACAATCAATAAATAAATCATGCTCCGAGTTCATCACATAACGGTTCACATACGTGCATGCTACGAGAATCACAAACTTCAACACAAGTATTCTTTAAATTCACAACTACTCAGCTAGCACGACTCTAATATTATCACCTTCATATCTCAAAACAATTATCAAGCATCAAACTTATCTTAGTATTCAACGCACTCAAAAGAAAGTTTCACATATCTTGAATACCAAGTATTTTAACATTAAGCAAATTACCATGCTATTAACGACTCTCAAAATAATCTAAGTGAAGCATGAGAGATCAAGTTTCTTTAAAACAAATCCACCACCGTGCTCTAAAAGATATAAGTGAAGCAGTAGAGCAAAAATTATCACGCTCAAAAGATATAAGTGAAGCAATATGAGCAAACTATCAAGCTCAAAAGATATAAGTGAAGCACATAGAGTATTCTATAAAATTTCAATTCATGTATGGCTCTCTCAAAAGGTGTGTACAGCAAGGATGATTGTGGTAAACTAACAAGCAAAGACGCAAATAATACAAGACGCTCCAAGAAAAACACATATCATGTTGGTGAATAAAAATATCGCTCCAAGTAAATTACCGATGGAAGTGGACGGAAGAGGGGATGCCTTTCTGGGGCATCCCCAAGCTTTGACCTTTTGGTGTCCTTAGATTATCTTGGGGGTGCCATGGGAATCCCCAAGCTTAGGCTCTTGCCACTCCTTGTTCTGTAATCCATCAAAAGAATTCACCCAAAACTTGAAAACTTCACAACACAAAACTCAACAGAAATCTCGTGAGCTCCGTTAGAGAAAGAAAACAAAAGACTACTTCAAGGTACTGTAATGAACTCATTCTTTATTTATATTGGTGTTAAACCTACTGTATTCCAACTTCTCTATGGTTTATAAACTATTTTACTAGCCATAGATTCATCAAAATAAGCAAAGAACACACGAAAAACAGAATCTGTCAAAAACAGAACTGTCTGTAGTAATCTGTAACTAACGCAAACTTCTGGAACTCTAAAACTTCTACCAAAATAGGAAGTCCTGGAAAATTTGTTTATTGATCAGCAGCAAAAAGCATCGATGCAAAAGAACGTTCCTGTAATTTATCATAACCAAATTCGTGCGTGCAAAGTTTCTGTTTTTCAGCAGAATCAAATCAACTATCATCGTAGGTTATCCTATAGGTCCTACTTGGCACAAACACTAATTAAAACATAAAACCACATCCAAACAGAAGGTAGATGGATTATTTATTCCTAAACAGAAGAAAAAAAACACAAAATAAAATTGGGTTGCCTCCCAACAAGCGCTATCGTTTAACGCCCTTAGCTAGGCCTTGATAATTTTAATGATGCTCACAAGAAAGACAAGAATTGAAGCGCAAAGAGAGCATCATGAAACACGTGACAAACACATCTAAGCCTAACATACTTCCTATGCATAGGCATATTATAAGCAAACAAATTTGCAAGGCAAACAAAAACTAGCATATGCAAGGAATAAGAAAGAGACGATAGCAATCTCAACATGACGAGAGGTAATTTAGTAACATGAAAATTTCTACAACCATATTTTCCTCTCTCATAATAATTACATGTAGGATCATAAGCAAATTCAACAAAATAGCTATCACATAACATATTCTCAACACGATCCACATGCATGCAAAGTTGACACTCTTCCAAGATAGTGGGATTAACATTAACTAAAGTCATGACCTCTCCGAACCCACTTTTATCAAAAATACCATAAGATTGAACATTCTCCAAATATGTGGGATCTAAAGTTGACACTCTTCCAAACCCACTTTTAATAGTATTGCAAACACTATTATCAATCTCATATTCATCATGGGGGTTAAATAAATTTTTAAGATCAAAAGAAGAATCACCCCAATCATGATCATTGCAACAAGTAGTAGTCATAGCAAGACTAGCATCCCCAAGCTTAGGGTTTTGCATATCATTAACACAATTGACATCAAGAGAATTTATAGTAAAATCATTGCAATCATGCTTTTCATCAAAGGAACTATCAAGTATGGGCGCAATAGCAACGATCTCATGTTTAACATAAGGAACTATAGCAAATTCATCTTCATAAATATCGGCATCATGGCCACAAGGATAGCAAGCATCATGTTCATCAAGGGATATTTCAATCAAATCATCGGAATCATCATTATCTATAGATTCATGCATATCATTATTTCCTTCCAAAGCAGCGATCATTCTCTCAATAAATTCTTTGACATTGACATTATGAGCATAGTTTTCATAGCAATATTTAAGTATGTCAAAATTTTCGGATTCGTAGAGAGTAATATCATACTTTTCAATCAAAGAAGCAACTTCATAAGCACCCTTAAAAGCAACAAATTCTTCAATTTGTTCGATATCATGGTAACTGTAAACACCCTTTGCATAAGAAGATAAGATTTCATTTTCATTAAACTCACATAGGTAAGGAAGGTGTTTTTTAGGGTTCTTAGAGCAACAAGTAAAATCATAAATTTCACAAAGATTCCAAGCTTAACACAGCAATCTATTTATTTGACTCCATAAGAGTCTCCCTTTTTCAGACAAACGGTGACACACATAATGAGCATGCTCATCTAAAGATTTCCCATAAACTAGGCTAGTTGGGGTTTCAGCACGAGCGCATAAGGATCAAAGATGATCCAAGTAGAACACTTTAAGTGGATCCATACCAATAGATTTTCAATGAGCGAAGATGCAAGCATATAGAAGGCACAAGGAAACACAAACAAAGATACATACGGGAAGAAGGCGAACGAAAAAGAGAGGGCGGATAAAATGGCAAGGGTGAAGTGGGGGAGAGGAAAACGAGAGGCAAATGGCAAATAATATAATGCGAGAGACAGGGATTGTGATGGGTACTTGGTATGTTGACTTTTGCGTAAGCCTCCCCGGCAACGATGCTAGAAATCCTTCTTGCTACGTCTCGAGCTTGCGTTGGTTTTCCCCGAAGAGGAGAGGATGATGCAGCACAATAGCGTAAGTATTTCCCTCAGTTTTTGAGAACCAAGGTATCAATCCAGTAGGAGGTCACGCGCAAGTCCCTCGTACCTGCACAAAATGATAGCTACTCGCAACCAACGCGATTAGGGGTTGTCAATCCCTTCACAGTCACTTACGAGGGTGAGATCTGATAGAGATAATATTTTTGGTATTTTTGGTATAAAGATGCAAAGTAAAAAGTAAAAGCAAAGCAAGTAAATAAAGTGATGGAGATTGATATGATGAAATAGACCCGGGGGCCATAAGTTTCACTAGTGGCTTCTCTCAAGAGCATAAGTATTCTACGGTGGGTGAACAAATTACTGTTGAGCAATTGATAAAATTGAGCATAGTTATGAGGTTATCTAGGTATGATCATGTATATAGGAATCACGTCCGTGACAAGTAGATCGAAACGATTCTGCATCTACTACTGTTACTCCACTCATCGACCGCTATCCAGCATGCATCTAGAGTATTAAGTTAAAAATAGAGTAACGCCTTAAGCAAGATGACATGATGTAGAGGAATAAATTCATGCAATATGATAAATACCCCATCTTGTTATCCTCGATGGCAACAATACAATACGTGCCTTGCAACTCTTTCTGTCACTGAGTAAGGACACCGCAAGATTGAACCCAAAGCCATGCACTTCTCCCATTGCAAGAACTACCAATCTAGTTGGCCAAACCAAAACGGATAATTCGAAGAGACTTGCAAAGATAACTCAATCACACATAAAGGAATTCAGAGAAGATTCAAATATTATTCAGAGATAAGCTGGATCATAAACCCACAATTCATCGGTCTCAACAAACACACCGCAAAAAGAAGAAGATTACATCGAATAGATCTCCATGAGAGAGGAGGAGAACATTGTATTGAGATCCAAAAAGAGAGAAGAAGCCATCTAGCTACTAGCTATGGACCCGAAGGTCTGAAGTAAAGTACTCACACTTCATCGAAGGGGCTATGGTGATGATGTAGAAGCCCTCCGTGATGGATGCCCCCTCCGGCGGAGCTCCGGAACAGGCCCCAAGATGGGATCTCGTGGATACAGAAGGTTGCGGCGGTGGAATTAGGTTTTTGGCTCCTGTTCTGATCGTTCGGGGGTACATAGGTATATATAGGAGGAAGGAGTACGTCGGTGGAGCTCCGAGGGGCCCACGAGGTAGGGGGGCGCGCCCAGGGGGGGCTCCACCCTCGTGACCTCCTTGGAAGCTTCTTGGAGTAGGGTCCAAGTCTCCTGGATCACGTTCGTTTGGAAAATCACGATCCCGAAGGTTTCATTCCGTTTGGACTCCGTTTGATATTCTGTTTCTTTGAAATACTGAAATAGGCAAAAAACAGCAATTCTGGGCTGGGCCTCCGGTTAATAGGTTAGTCCCAAAAATAATATAAAAGTGGAAAATAAAGCCCATTATAGTCCAAAACAATAGATAAAGTAGCATGGAGCAATCAAAAATTATAGATACATTGGAGATGTATCACAATACACTGTTCATTACGGGCCAGTTTCACCACGGGCCGTTAATGGGCCAAGAGTTACAAAGGGCCTCATATGGGCCGAAAGAGGTCATGGGCCATACATGGGCTAGAAGTTACAATAGGCTGGAATCATATTGGACGGCCCAGATGACGCTACTGGGCCTAATTGGGATAGGCCATAACGGGCCATGACTTAGCGGGTTGTAAATGGGCTATATGCGAACATGCCGTTAACATGCTTTCCGTGGGCCGGCCCGCTACCTTTTGAAGTCAAACGGGCTGACCTTTTCACCAGAATGGGCCTCTGCTGGGCCGTGCCACATGTCGACGTATCATAGGCGCCTTCGGTCGAATAAGTGGATGACATCTGTCCCAACAGTGAGCCGACACGTGGTTCCTCTGGCCTTTGATAATTTTACACATGGAAAATCCCCATTGGTTGTGGCTATTAACGGGTTATCGGATCCAAACCGGAACCCGATAGCTTGACGGCGACCCGTTACGGTGGATGCCACGTGTCGGTCACCCTTGACGAAAGCACTTCTATGGCGCACTATTTATCGTCATGGAAGTGGACAATTCCGTGATGATAATTTTGGTAATGTCATGGAACACTTCTACGACAGCACATGTATGACTATCTTGATTCTGTCATAAAAACATCATGGATGTACATGCATGGCCGAAAACGTGACCTACTGTGACAAACACGTATCATCACGGAAGTGTATTTTTTTGTAGTGTGCACCTTCTATTCCACCTATAGTGCTATATCCATGGCTCACGCTCATGTATTGCGTGAAAGTTGAAAAAGTTTGAGAACATTAAAAGTATGAAACAATTGCTTGGCTTGTCATCGGGGTTGTGCATGATGAAATATTTTGTGTGATGAAGATAGAGCATAGCCAGAATATATGATTTTGTAGGGATAACTTTCTTTGGCCATGATATTTTGAGAAGACATGATTGCTTTATTAGTATGGTTGAAGTATAGAGCATAGCCAGACTATATGATTTTGTAGGGATAACTTTCTTTGGCCATGATATTTTGAGAAGACATGATTGCTTTATTAGTATGGTTGAAGTATTATTGTTTTTATGTCAATATAAAACTTTTGTTTTGAATCTTATGGATCTGAACATTCATGCCACAATAAAGAATGTTACATTGATAAATATGTTAGGTAGCATTCACACTTCATAAATTCTTTCTTTTATCATTTACCTACCCGAGGACGAGCAGGAATTAAGCTTGGGGATGCTGATACGTCTCCAATGTATCAATAATTTATGAAGTATTCATGCCATGTTTACAACAATTTTATATGGTTTTGGTATGATTTGATTAGAACTAACCCAAACTAACGTTGTTTTCAGCAGAACTACCGTGGTGTCGTTTTTTGTGCAGAAATAGAAGTTCTCAGAATGGGCAAAAAATTTACAGTGATTTTTTGTGGACCAAAAGAGACCCCCGAAGCACCGGAGTTGGGCCAAGAAGTGACCGAGGAGGCCAGAAGACTAGGGGGTGCACCCACCCCCTAGGGCGCGCCCCCGGATTGTGGGCCCCTCAGGCACCCCGTTGATGTGAGGCCGACACCAAATTCTTATGAATACACAAACCTCCGAAAAGAACCCTAGATCAGAAGTTCCGCCGCCACAAGCCTCTGTAGCCACGAAAAACCAATCAGGATCCTGTTCCAGCACCCTGTACACTGCTGACGAGGGAAATCATCACGGAAGGCCATCTTCAGCATCCCGGCAGCCACCATTATGAGGAAGGAGTAGTTCACCCTCGGGGCTGAGGGTATGTACCATTAGCTATGTGGTTGATCTCTATCTCTCTCTCATGTTCTTGATTTGGCACGATCTTTATGTACCGTGAGCTTTGTTAGTAAATTTGGATCTTATGGTGTTATTCCCTCTCTACCTCGTTGTGATGAATTTAGTCTTGCTCTTTGAGGTTTCATTATGTTGGATTGAGTATTGGATTTGAGAACACTTGATGTATGTCTTGCAATAGGATATTTGTGGTGACAGTGGGATGTTCTATTGATTCACTTGATGTATGTTTTGGCACACACTCTCGGATCCCCGAGGTGACATTGGCGTAATCTATGCATAGGGGTTGATGCATGTTTTCATCCTACATTCTCCATAGAAACTTTGGAGTGATTCTTTATTGCATTTTGAGGGATTGCCATATGATTTAATTATGCTATCATTATTGAGAGACTTTGCACTGGTTAAAGTATGAACCCTAGGCCTTGTTTTCAAGCATTGCAATACCGTTTTTGCTCACTTTTGTTACTAGCAACCTTGCTGTTTTATATTTTTCATATTACAAAAACCTATATCTACTATTGGTATTATACTTGTATCACCATCTCTTCGCCGAACTAGTGCACCTATACAATTTACCATTGTATTGGGTGTGTCTTACCACTTGAGCTTGCGTTGGTTTTCCCTTGAAGAGGAAAGGGTGATGCAACAAAGTAGCGTAAGTATTTCCCTCAGTTTTGAGAACTAAGGTATGAATCCTGTAGGAGACGACGCACAAGTCACCGAATACCTGCACAAACAATCAAGAACTTGCAACCAACGCGATAAAGGGGTTGTCAATCCCTTCACGGTCACTCGCAAAAGTGAGATCTGATAGAGATAGATAAATGGTAAAGTAAATATTTTTGGTATTTTTGGTTTATAGATTGGAAATTAAAGATTGCAAAATAATAGATCGGTAACTAGGAAGATGTAAATGATATTCAATAATATGGAAAAGAGACCCGGGGGCCATAGGTTTCACTAGTGGCTTCTTTCGAGATAGCATATATTACGGTGGGTGAACAAATTACTGCCGAGCAATTGATAGAAAAGCGCATACTTTTGATGACATCTAAGGCAATGATCATGAACATAGGCATCACGTCCGTGTCAAGTAGACCGACTCCTGCCTGCATCTACTACTATTACTCCACACATCGACCGCTATCCAGCATGCATCTAGAGTATTAAGTTCATAAAGAACGGAGTAACGCATTAAGCAAGACGACATGATGTAGAGGAATTAGCTCAAGCAATATGATGAAAACCCCATCTTTTTATCCTTGATGGAAACATTACAATACATGCCTTGCTGCCCCTACTGTCACTGGGAAAGGACACTGCAAGATTGAACCCAAAGCTAAGCACTTCTCCTATTGCAAGAAACATCAATCTAGTATGCCAAACTAAACCAATAATTCAAAGAGACTTGCAAAGATATCAAATCATGCATATAAGAATTAAAAGAGGAACCAAATAATATTCATAGATAATCTTGTTCATAAATCCACAATTCATCAGATCTCGGCAAACACACTGCAAAAGAATATTACATTTAATTGATCTCCAGGAACATCGAGGAGAACTTTTTATTGAGAATCAAAGAGAGATAAAAAGCCATCTAGCTAATAACTATGGACCCGAAGGTCTGTGGTAAACTACTCATACTTCATCGGAGAGGTAATGGTGTTGATGTAGAATCCATCCGTGATCGAATCCCCCTCCGGCAGATCGCCGAAAAAGGCCCCAAGATGGGATCTCACGGGTACAGAAGGTTGCGGCGGTGGATAAGTGGTTTCGTGGCTCCCCTGATGTTTTTAGGTTATAAGAGTATATATAGGCGAAACAACTAGGTCAGGGTAGCTACGAGGGGCCCAAGAGTGTGGGGGGCGCGCCTACCCTCCCTGAGCACGCCCTCCTGCCTCATGGCCGTCTCGTTGCCTCTACGACTTCATATCCAAGTCTTCTGGTTTGCTTGCGGTCCAAGAAAGATCATCGCAAAGGTTTCATTCCGTTCGGACTCTGTTTGGTATTCCCTTTCTGCAAAACTCTAAAATAGGCAAAAAAACAAAAATTGGCACTAGGCCTTCGGTTAATAGGTTAGTCCCCAAAATAATAAAAAAGAGCATATTAAAGCCCATTAAACATCCAAAACTGATAATATAATAGCATGGAACAATAAAAAATTATAGATACGCTGGAGACGTATCAAGCATCCCCAAGCTTAATTCTTGCTCGTCCTCGAGTAGGTAAATGATAAAAACTGAATTTTTGATGTGGAATGCTACCTAAAATATTTATTCATGTAATTTATTTATTCTGGCATGAATGTTCAGATCCGAAAGACTCAAGACAAAAGTTTAATATTGACATAAAAACAATAATACTTCAAGCATACTAACAAAGCAATCATGTGTTCTGAATATAACATGGCCAAAGAAAGCTATCCCTACAAAATCATATAGTATGGCTATGCTCTATCTGCATCACAAAAAATATTTAATCATGCACAACCCCGATGACAAGCCAAGCAATTGTTTCATACTTTTGATGTTCTCAAACGTTTTCAATCTTCATGCAATACATGAGCGTGAGCCATGGACATAGCACTATAGGTGGAGTAGAATGGTGGTTGTGGAGAAGACAAAAAGGAGAAGATAGTCTCACATCAACTAGGAATATCAACGGGCTATGGAGATGCCCATCAATAGATATCAATGTGAGTGAGTAGGGATTGCCATGCAAATGATGAACTAGAGCTATAAGTGTATGAAAGCTCAACAAAAAAAACTAAGTATGTGTGCATCCAACTTGCTTGCTCACGAAGATCTAGGGCACTTTGAGGAAGCCCATCATTGGAATATACAAGCCAAGTTCTATAATGAAAAATTCCCACTAGTATATGAAAGTGACAACATAGGAGACTCTCTATCATGAAGATCCTGGTGCTACTTTGAAGCACAAGTGTGTAAAAAGGATAGTAGCATTGCCCTTCTCTCTTTTTCTCTCATTTTTTATTTGGGCCTTCTCTCTTTTTTTATGGCCTCTTTTTTTTTGTCCGGAGTCTCATCCCGTCTTGTGGGGGAATCATAGTCTCCATCATACTTTCCTCACATGGCACAATGCTCTAATAATGAAGATCATCACACTTTTATTTACTTACAACTCAAGAATTACAACTCAATTCTTAGAACAAAATATGACTCTATGTGAATGCCTCCGGCGGTGTACCGGGATGTGCAATGAATCAAGAGTGACATGTATGAAAAGTTATGAACGGTGGCTTTACCACAAATACAATGTCAACTACATGATCATGCAAAGCAATATGACAATGATGAAGCGTGTCATAATAAACGGAATGGTGGAAAGTTGCATGGCAATATATCTCGGAATGGCTATGGAAATTCCATAATAGGTAGGTATGGTGGCTGTTTTGAGGAAGGTATATGGTGGGTGTACGGTATCGGCGAAAGTTGCGCGACACAAGAGAGGCTAGCAATGGTGGAAAGGTGAGAGTGCGTATAATCCATGGACTCAACATTAGTCATAAAGAACTCAGATACTTATTGCAAAAATCTATTATTTATCAAAACGAAGTACTACGTGCATGCTCCTAGGGGGATAGATTTGTAGGAAAAGACCATCGCTCGTCCCTGACCTCCACTCATAAGGAAGACAATCAATAAATAAATCGTGCTCCAACTTCATCACATAACGGTTCACCATACGTGCTGGCTACGGGAATCACAAACTTTAACACAAGTATCTGTAAAATTCACAACTACTCTACTAGCATGACTCTAATATCACCATCTTCATATCTCAAAACAATCATAAAGAATCAAACTTCTCATAGTATTCAATGCACTTTATATGAAAGTTTTTATTATATCCATCTTGGATGCCCATCATATTAGGACTGATTTTATAACCAAAGCAAATTACCATGCTGTTCTAAAAGACTCTCAAAATAATATAAGTGAAGCATGAGAGTTCAACAATTTCTATAAAATAAAACCACCGCCGTGCTCTAAAAAGATATAAGTAAAGCACTAGAGCAATGTTGTCTAACTCAAAACATATAAGTGAAGCACATAGAGTATTCTAATAAATCACGATTCATGCGTGTCTCCCCCATAATGTGTGTACAACAAGGATGTTTGTGGCAAACTAAAAATTAAAGACTCAAATCATACAAGACGCTCCAAGCAAAACACATATCATGTGGTGAATAACAATATAGCCTCAAGTAAAGTTACCGATGGACGAAGACGAAAGAGGGGTTGCCTTCTGGAGCATCCCCAAGCTTAGGCTTTTGGTTGTCCTTGAATTTTACCTTGGGGTGCCTTGGGCATCCCCAAGCTTAGGCTCTTGCCACTCCTTATTCCAAAGTCCATCAAATCCTTACCCAAAACTTGGAAACTTCACAACACAAAACTTCAACAGAAAATCTCATGAGCCCCGTTAGTATAAGAAAATAAATCACCACTTCAAGGTACTAAAATTAACTCATTCTTTAATTATATTGGTTTAAAACCTACTGTATTCCAACTTCTCTAAGGTTCGTACCCCCCGATACTACTCATAGATTCATCAAAATAAGCAAATAACACGCGAAAAACAGAATCTGTCAAAAACAGAACAGTCTGTAGTAATCTATAACTTTCAAATGCTTCTTTAATCCCAAAAATTCTGAGATAAATTTTCGGTCGTGAGGAATTTGTCTATTAATCTTCTGCAAAAGAATCAACCTAAAAGCACTCTTCTGTAAAAAAATGACAGCTATTCTTGTGAGCGCAAAGTTTCTGTTTTTTACAGCAAGATCGCATTAACTTTCACCCAAGTCTTCCCAAAGGTTCTACTTGGCACAAACACTAATTAAAACTTAAAACCACATCTAACTAGAGGCTATATAGATTATTTATTACTGAATAGGAGCAGAAAGTAAAGAACAAAAATAAAATTGGGTTGCCTCCCAACAAGCGCTATCGTTTAACGCCCCTAGCTAGGCATAAAAACAACAATAGATCTAGCTATTGCCATCTTCGGCATGCAATTCTTCAATTGAACACATATAATCTTTAGGAGATTCTTTGGTTTTATCAATGATAATATTCCTAGGCAAGAAATCAAGAAATTCATTTGTGGCCAAAGAAAGATAGGCTAGGCCGCGCTTTATTTTAGGATATTATGTACAACTGTCGGCCTGTGTAGTACAATACAACTTTACATGGCTACTCAGCCCACATTCAACGACGCCGGAAAGGCCCAAACAAGGCTTCTATACAACTTTTTGAAGTCACTGAGCTCAATTAATAACTTCAGAAAAAAAGTTAGAGTACAGTGGAACCTAATTAAAAGTTGTCACGATCGAAGAAATAATTCAACGGGTCCCACTTGTGTGTGTGTGTGTGTGTGTGTGGGAGAGAGAGAGAGAGAGAGAGAGACCCATCGGTCGCTGCTTTAATTGCTGATGCTCAATATAAACTTATATAGTTGACACAATCATATAGGACATCATAGCACACTGAACTTGCATACAAAAATTTCACGCAGGTGGTACAATCAGGGTGGAAGCAGTGGATCGCTACGGGTAGGGCTATGTTGAAACCAACAAACTCGTACATAACGATTCATTGTCTTTATCAATGACGGGGAAATATCTAGAATGCTGACAACACAATAAGTTCTGGTGGCACATTAAGTTGACGTACAACCCTTTCTAAAAAATTTCAGGTACAAAAAAGGAACATGTCACAATCAAATATACTGGCACATCAGTGCTTCACACTGATAGCTCGGATTTAACTAGTATCTGACAAGATCCACTTGTTACCTCAAATTAGAGCACATCCAGGCAGCCAGCCCTGCCTCTTCTCCCAAAGAAGCAGTGGACTCTGTAGCGCGATGGAGTAGGCCCTGTGCCATCCATCATTCCAGGCAACACAGGGAAAGTCTGACGTTGACTCCTGTAATGGACATCGTCAACGGACCCTGGCACCAGCTGCGACATCAGGACTTCAGTTGATGGACTGACCACTTCTTTGACATGCACGGACACTCGATACATGTACATCCCTAACGTGGTCCGTGGCGGCCTTGGTGGCGACAAATAGTACAACCCAGGTTCCTGCACCGATATCTCAACACCAATCACCTTCAGTATGGTGGATGGCTTCTTCATCCATGCCATAACCGTCGGAGCCTAGCTGTCTATAGGAACAAACATACTTACGAGCTCACGTCCAAGGTCGTTGATAAGCTCATTCATGGACTCGCTGTTATAAGCACGTCGAGGTATGCCGTGGAAGGTAAGCTTTGTTAAAAACTCAAGCTCAGAGGGCACCAAGCCCCATCCTGGGTGGCACCGATCAAAGCTCACTAGCGCGCCATCGCAGAACAAACGCCGGGAAGATTCGAACACACGACTGCAGTCGAAAGTTGTCGGGAACCTGACGAAGAAATCAGCCGGTGGCGGACAGACTTCAATGAGCAAGTCACTTAGTTGGACGCCGTGCATAATGCCAAGAGCTATGACAAGGCCGTCCGGCGAGATGGGAGGCCGGTCGCCGTTGATGGTAAACATCAGCACTTTGCAGGCAAACTGGTCGTCAAGCGCTGACATGCCACTATTGAGAGACAACACGCAACGCCCGAAGGCAAGACAAACCTCAGGATCTCCGACTCGGAGATCCGCGTTGACCGGCGACATGATAGTGCGCTTGAGTACAGGGAGTACAGGAGGGTGATTTGGGGGAACTTGAGTAGGAATCAAGATTCCATAGGTGGGGGAGGGGTGGGAGATTATGGATGAAAAGGTAGCATGAATTTCGAACACGCGTCAATATGGTCTCGGCGCGCAAGCGCACAAAAACACAGTGGCGCCTACCTGTCGGCCTAAGAGTCCTTATTCTTTATTTTTTTGAGAGCTCGGCCTTTTTTTAGGATCTTTTGAGAGCCCGGCCTGGGAGTCATAATTGATCTATTTGGCATTACGTTACTACTCGGCCCATATTCAATGACACCTCGCTGGCCCAAACAAGTGTACATCATCAATAAGACACTGAGCTCAATTATAACTTGAAAAAAGGAGATATACTCTGAACAATGGAGAATGGTGATGCCCTCATTTAGCCAACCAATAGTTCGAGATAATAAATAGTTCGAAACAACGATATATACAACATTCAAACACTAACTAGTGACTACTACTGACATAAACAACAAGACATGATAATTCATAAGAAGTCTTGCTACACCACCAAAACACACCCATCTGCAATGCTCAAACTCTCATGATCCAGACGAGAATGACATTCTAAATAGAGGCAACTATTACATAGTAAGAGTGACATAGACGAGGATGACCAAATGACAAGGAATATGCATAACAAAAGAGAGAACTAGCCATCCAGAACAAGCAGCAAGGACAACAAGTCATTCGAAGAGGGATGATCCAACACCGTCATAATTTGCGGCCCCGCTTCAGCCACCAGTGATTCAAAGACACTAGTACTCCAACCTTTCGATGCAACAACCCAGTTACCTATCAACCTGAAGGCTTGAACCACATCACTGCCTGTCGGACTTTAGACATCCAAGGATCAAAGTTAATCCAGATGCCTTTGTCATTCTCACCTTCTTTTGGCTGCAGGATGTATCGTTGACAAGCAGGGGATTTTGCTCCCGAACTCCTAGGGCTCGCCATGTAGACATGGTTTTCCATAGCAAACATAGCCTCTCTACCATCAAGGTCCTTGACAACAGTGATCTCCTGGTTAATTGGATAATTGAGTCTGAGAAACAGAGAGTGTGAACCAAGGTTGTTGACCCGCCTCCAAGTCAAAAATCCTGAAGGCCCCAACAAGCTAGTATCCTTCTCATAGACGTAACAACCACTGTCCGGATACTCACGTATTTCAAGGTGCTTGTACACAGTGGGGTTTTTGCAATATAATTTTCCGGCTCATGTGTGCGAATGATCATCGGTCTTTTGCCGTCATCTGATCGAGCGAGGAACCAGTTTTGCTTCACTATTTTTGGCAAAGGTGGTGTGATTACAAAGGGCAGTAACTGTAGGGACACGACATCATATCAGAAAGGACACGCTGTTAATGTAAGATAAGCATTGTTCAGAGTATGAGTAGGATAATGCAAGAAACAACGTTGATATGTCCCTGTTGGAACTGAGAGGAAAATACAGGGAAATGTATACTATGTTCGAGCCATGCATGGTTATACTCATGTTATCCCGCAATCGATTCTTCACAGGAAACTACCATGTCATGCATGTTATCTAATCATGTTCTGTCCTCACAAACAAATTCTTCAAGGAAATTAATACACCATGCATTGTGATATACTCACGTTCTGTGGGAATTTTGTGAGAATATTATTCTAGCCATTGATTGCTGAAGGGCGAATATAGGTATGTACACATAGTAAGCATTACAGGATTTCACTACTTCCAAATATAGAAATTTCTCCATATGCACATTTACTTCTCTAATGTATGGTTAGATGAAACCAACAATGTGATGCATGTTTCTACATCACGAAAATGAGGAAACTAACAAGGCTATTAATACACACTCATATTTAGTAGTATATAGACTACTACTCAAATTCAAAGGTACAAACATATTCAAGGAGAATAAATTAAGAAGAATATCCATATGTTCCTAACCGTTCGATTATTCAAGGGTACAAATTGGCTGTAATGACATGGTCACAATCGCATGAATTAACTCATTCCAAATATAGCTGATTTACGATGTCTCTAATACATTGCCATAGTTCTACTCAAATTTTGCTTAAACCGGGATATGCCAATCATCACAAAAAGTTCAAATGGTATCATGGCGTTATCATTAACATCAGACGAAAACAACTTACACATGTTGTCCCAGCAATACGTGGTGCCATCTGCTTTGTCGATCGCGTAGATGATGCAATTGTGTTCAATAGCATCACAGAATTGTGTATCAGCTTTGACGATCCACTGCGAGCTGAGTTGTCTCCAGCTAAAGAAGGCACCAACGTAAAGATAGGAGAGTCTGCGGTCGAACAAGGCAATTAGCTTGAAGTCTGCGTAATCTGCATGTCGTGTGGGCACTTGGCAGATTATAGTCTTCTGCAAAACAAGGTCCGTGCAACTGAGGTGGTAATCTAGATGACTTGGACCGTGATGGTAAAACCCTATATAATCCAACGGAGGAAGGATAATCTCATGGGAGGTCTGGAATTTCACGAGCACCAACTTTCTCCCGTCTTCTCTGACGACATCCATCTTGTGGGAGTTCATGCCGACCTAGTACATACCTACCAAGAAGTTTCGGGCGATGGTAATTGGATCGAAGTCGAGGGAAATGATGTACGGCAACCCACCACATACCTGCAAAGAAGTTTCAGCTAATGGAGGTCGGATTGAAGTCGAGGGGCATCATGTACGCCTCTGTGTCATGGTGAGACAATCTCGCAAGATGAGATAACAGCAAGCAGGGTGTCTTGAAAAGCTTAGGCCTCACTTTGATGATGGCGGTGTGCATGTCGGATTTCGGTGTCCGGCAACCCGTGAGAGGTTCGAACACTGGGGTGCATGCGGAGATCTCAACCTGCCCAGCCTGCCTACTTGCGATCCTCCCTAGCCTAGCGCGCAAAGCTCATAGAGACACAAAGACACAAAGATTTATGCTGGTTCGGGCCACCGTCGTGTGTAATACCCTACTCCAGTGTGGTGTGGTGGATTGCCTCGAGGGGCTATGGATGAACTAGTACAAGGATGAACAACCCTTGGGAGGTGAGGTGTTCTTGAGCTGGTGTGGTGCTCCGGGTGGAATCGACCCCCCTCTATGGTGGTGGTTAAGTCCTATATATAGTGGCCTTGGTCCTCTTCCCAAATATGAGTGGGAAGGGATTCCACAATGCCGGGATTTGAAAGGGGACAAGTAGTACAGTCTATCCAGACAAACGTAGTCTTCGCCTTCGAAAAGCCTCTGGTTGTGACGCTGCGGTGGGCTCGGTGATGACCTCCATCTTGCCGTCCTGGCAGTCTTGGTCTCGTTGCACCAGAACGGAAACCTTTGGTTGATTCCTCGGGACTCCGCGCCTGTGGCTTGCCTCCCCTGCACCGAAGAGGAAACCTGCGCTCTACGCCCGCCTGGCGCCCGCCTGGCCTTGGTCGTCATGGCTCACATCAGCTGAGCCTCATGAGGTAGCTGCATAGATCTCTCCACCCCTCAGGAGCCCTCCTGAGGAGGTTGACTCCTTCAGGGTCTTGGCGTCATCCGCCTCGTGAGGCTTGGCCCCTCGCGAGGGTCTTGCTGTGTTGGTGTCGAAGCTGGGCCATACAAGGCTGTCGATGGAGCCATGTGGTGGGCCGCAAGCAGGCAGGACTGGATACCCCCAAGTCCAGGACGCCGACAGTAGCCCCCGGGCCCAAGGCGCACTCGGACTTGGCTTCCAGACGAAGCCAAAGGGCAAGGATAGAGCGCCGCGGGCCCTAACCGCCTGCGGCCTTGATGACTCATGGCGATTGATTGGACGTGGGCGACTTCGTTTCCCCACGCTGCCTCGGCCACTGCTCTAGTCTGACAAAAAGGGAGCGCCATCTGCCGCCAGGCCTTCATTGCTCCTTCTTCGTCTTGCTCCAGATCCCCTTCTCCCCATAGCAGAAGATCGCACCAGATCTGCCGATTCTCCTCCAAATCTTTTGCCCGATGGCCGCCAAAAAAGCACGGCTTCCTCTTCGGCCGCCGGCACTGCCTGGTACGAGCCAGGGCTGATGGCGCCCTGCGTGTCCGAGGAGAAGCTCTAGACGACGCTCCTCCTGACGGCGAGCGACGGAAATGAGTGGGGGGAGACCATGCTCCGGGTCGCCATCGCTGTCCCGGAGCCCGCGGGCACAACTTCTTCCCCTTCTTCATGCACAATGTCTACTCCGGGCTGGTACCTCCATTCTCCCCCTTCTTTGCCATCCTCCCCCAATACGGACTCCATGCGCTCCACATCCATGCCAACTCCATCCTCCTTCTGTCCCTCTTCGCCTTCTATTGTGAGGCATTCATGGGGGTGCTGCCCTCCGTTGCCTGGTTCCGCCATTTCTTCTATCCTCGCAAAACCGGCGACAACCCGATCGGGTGCATCGGCTTTGTCGCGGCGCGGGGTGGCAATGCAATCTCCCACACCGGGAAGAAGGTGGAGGACGCCGCGAAGAGTTGGGTGTTGATGGATGCCAAGAGCTCCCAGAGCTCGCTGAAGCTGCCGACCACATTCCCCGTCTCCGACAAGTGGTGGGAGTCTGAGAAGATCACCGACCCTGCCCTGACGCCGTTCGTGAGGACGATGGACAAGGAGCTGAAGGACCCGAAGCTGATGGGGGCCATGCTCATCAGGGAGTTCCTGAAGCAGCACATCGCGCCGCTCCAAGACCGCCCCGTCCCTTGTGGAAGCTCGGAAGTGAGGGCGACAAGATCCTCCTGCACCGGGACCCCCTTCCCGAGGAGGTGAACAAGGTGCTGACCTACCTGACGGGAAGGGACCCGAGCGACCCTCTGGAGGGCTGGCTCCCGCTGTATGACCGCGACGACGCTGAGGAGGTCGTCGCAGCCATGCCTGTCTTCGATGATCTCGGGTTTGTGCGGCTGGGGTCTTCCTTGCCGCCTACTACCTTGGTGCTTCTCTCCTCCGATGGCCAATCTTCCGAGGCCAGCGAGGATGATGTCATGGATGAATCCTCCGCCCCGGAGCAAAGGGAGCTCCTGCGCAATCTGCCGGACGATGATGACGATGGCGAGCCCCCGGTGGTGGAGGTGGCGCGCCCCCTAGGAGTCGCCACGAGGTCTGCGGTGGCCTCCTTGAAGAAGCTCAAGCGACCAGTTGTGAGGAAGAGCAGGACCGCGGTGATTTCCCCGGGCAGCAGCCCACCTTCGCCGACGCCGTCCCAAGCGGCGCCAACCGCGAGCTCTCTTGCTCCCAAGGGCTCGGCGCTAGCTGCTCCACCTCAAGTCCCGTTGTTGAGCATGAAGAGGTAATACGCCTTTGTTGACCAGTAAGTTTCTCCCATATCCTTGCTTGCCAGTTTTTGAAGTGGTGCTGAACGTATTCTCTTGTCACTAGGCAGCAGCCGACAAAGAAGCAGAGGGAAGGTACGGAGATCGCCGAGGCCGCAGGCGACAGAGCGGCCTCCGCGGCCCTGGTGAAGAAGAGTGCCGCAGCCCCCGTAGCCCCAAGGGCAACGCCATCTCCGGAGGATGTGGATGCCCGTCCTCAGGAGGTGTCGATGCTCTCGGCAGGCCTGACTCTTTCGGCACCCAATCTTGTCACGGCTGTTGGGGGAAACCAGTCTCTGGAGCCCCCGGTCCTTCATGAGGCTGAGGTTTCCTCCACCTTGGCACCGAGGCCGTCTCCTCCTTTGCCCAGCGCGTGGCCAAGTCATGGTGTTCCCGCTTCCTCCGGGACCCTAGAAGAGGCAAGGGCGGTGCTGGACCTCCTCCAGGGTGAGCTGTAGGGCCCGAATTGTCATTCGGCTCGAGGACGCCTGGGGTTGATCTCTGGTTGGCTCAGGGCCGATGCGTCTGTTCACACGGCCTGGGACTCTGTGGAGGAGGCCTAGAAGGCACTTGGGGTGGCCGCCACGGTGCGTGACCTAGCGCGGAGGGAGGCCACAGAAGCTGAGAACCGATGCCATGTGGCGGAGGCTGATCTGAAGACTCTCCAGGACCAGCAAGCCAACCAGGCCAGCCAGCTCTGGGAGCGCGAGGAGAAGATGAATGCCCAGGAGGCTGGCGTCGCCAGTCGGGACGTCGAGGTGATAAGGGCGGCCTTAGAGCAGGCTCGAGAGCGTGATCGCCTGGTGAAGCTAAGGGAGGAGGCGGAGGCAACCCATGCGGCCCTGTCTGAGGCCAAGAAAGTGGCCGCCATGGAACGTGACACCCTCTCCTCCCTCGAGGCGCGCTTCCACAAGGCCCAGAGGTCGCTCTTTGGAGATGATCCCTTGGGAAAGGTGGTGGTGATGATCCCGAGGGAGAGCCCTGCTACTTTGCTTCCTAAAGTCGTGGCGGTGCTCGAAGATGCTGTCGACGGGTTTACGTCCCTGGTGGAAGGCGAGGCATGCCCACTTTCTTCCTCGGTGTCGGTGTTTTGGGAACGGGGGTCCCCAGATTGGCTACCTGCGGCCTGCGGCGTGGCTCAAGTGGTGGCCCAGTACGACCCATCTCCATCAGCACAAGACTCAAGACCCTCGCGAGGGGCCAAGCCTCGTGGGGCAGACGACACACGACTTCTTCAGGAACGGTCTCGCCAGGCAGGCTCACAAGGAGGCGGAGAGATCAAGGCAGGGTACCTCGCGAGGTGCTCGTGACACAAGCCATGACGATTGGGACCAGGCGGGCGCCAGGCGGGTGCCGGCCTGCGCTGTGTCCTGGTTTCCTCTTTGGTGCAAAGGGGGCAAGCACATGCGTGGAGTACCGAGGCATCATGCAAAGGTTGCCATTTCAGTGCAACGAGACCAAGACCAGCGGAGCGGCAGGATGGAGGTTACCGTGGAGCCCAGGACGGCGTCATCGCCAGTGCCTTTGGCAGCCGAAGACCAACTTTAGTCAGGATAGCTTGTACTAGATGTTCCCCTTCGAAATGGCGGTTGTTGGCTCCCTTCCCGCTCAATATTTGGGAAGAGGCCCAGGGCCTCTATATATAGGGATAGCTGATACGTCTCCAACGTATCTACTTTTCCAAACATTTTTGCCCTTGTTTTGGACTCTAACTTGCATGATTTGAATGAAACTAACCCGGACTGACGCTGCTTTCAGCAGAACTGCCATGATGTTGTTTTATGTGTAGAAAAGAAAAGTTCTCGGAATGTCCTAAAAATCCACGGAGGCACTTTCTGGAAAATATAAAAAATACTGGCGAAAGAATCAAGACCAGGGGGCCCATACCCTGTCCACGAGGGTGGGGGGTGCGCCCCCTCCCCCTGGGTGCGCCCCCCTGTCTTGTGGCCCCCCTGTACCTCCACCGACCTCAACTCCAACTCCATATATTCACGTTCGGGGAGAAAAAATCAGGGAAAAAGTTTCATCGCGTTTTACGATACGGAGCCGCCACCAAGCCCTAATCTCTCTCAGGAGGGCTGATCTGGAGTCCGTTCGGGGCTCCGGACAGGGGGATTCGTCACCGTCGTCATCATCAACCATCCTCCATCACCAATTTCATGATGCTCACCGCCGTGCGTGAGTAATTCCATCATAGGCTTGCTGGACGGTGATGGGTTGGATGAGATTTACCATGTAATCAAGTTAGTTTTTTTAGGGTTTGATCCCTAGTATCCACTATGTTCTGAGATTGATGTTGCTATGACTTTGCTATGCTTAATGCTTGTCACTAGGGCCCGAGTGCCATGATTTCAGATCTAAACCTATTATGTTTTCATGAATATATGTGTGTTCTTGATACTATCTTGCAAGTCTATAGTCACCTACTATGTGTTATGATCCGACAACCCCGAAGTGACAATAATCCGGATACTTCTCGGTGATGACCGTAGTTTGAGGAGTTCATGTATTCACTATGTGTTAATGCTTTGTTCCGGTTCTCTATTAAAAGGAGGCCTTAATATCCCTTAGTTTCCGCTAGGACCCCGCTACCACGGGAGGGTAGGACAAAAGATGTCATGCAAGTTCTTTTTCCATAAGCACGTATGACTATATACGGAATACATGCCTACATTACATTGATGAACTGGAGCTAGTTCTGTGTCACCCTATGTTATAGCTATTACACGAGGAATCGCATCCGTCATAATTATCCAGCACTGATCCATTGCCTACGAGCTTTTCACATATTGTGCTTCGCTTATTTACTTTTCTGTTGCTATTGTTACAATCACTACAAAACCCAAAAATATTACTTTTGCTACCGTTACCTTTATTATCATACTACTTTGCTACTAAATACTTTGCTACAGATACTAAGTTATCCAGGTCTGGTTGAATTGACAACTCAACTGCTAATACTCAAGAATATTCTTTGGCTCCCCTTGTGTCGAATCAATAAATTTGGGTTGAGTACTTTACCCTCAAAAGCTGTTGTGATCCCCTACACTTGTGGGTTATCAAGACTAATTTCTGGCGCCGTTGCCGGGGAGCATAGCTCTATTCTCTGAGTCACTTGGGATTTATATCTGTTGATCACTATGAAGAACTTGAAAGACGCGAAAACTACGATCTATCCCTCAACTACGAGGGGAGGTAAGGAACTACCATCTAGCGCTGCACTAGATTCTCCTTCTGTTTTGAGTAAGCTTGCGACACTGAAACCCACTACTGCTATGAATTCTGATATGTCGCATGTTATTGATGATGCCACTTCTGCTATGCATTTATACTTATGATGAAACACCTTCTGTGCGTGATACTACTTTGCCATTACGTGAATTTCTTGATGAACAACTTGCTAGAGTTAGGGGGAATGAAATTATTGAAGATGCTATTATTGATGATAGTGATGATGAAAATTCTCCCAGTGATTATGAATTGCCTATTGTTCCTGAGGGTTGTGTTATGAATGAAGAAGCTGCTAGAGCTATCTTTGCTTGGAATGATAGATATGATCTTAAAAAATTATTAGCTAAATGGAAGCAGCAGTCTCTTAATGCTAGAATGAAACCTAACCCTGCTTTTGCTACTTCACCTATCTGTGTTACTGATAAGGATTATGAATTCTCTGTTGATCCTGAGATTATTACTTTGGTTGAATCTGATCCTTTTTATGGCCTCGAATCTGAAACTGTTGTGGCACATCTTACCAAGTTGAATGATATAGCTACCCTGTTTACTCATGATGATGAATCTCGCTATTATTATATCCTTAAGATATTCCCATTCTCGTTAAAGGGTGATGCTAAGACTTGGTATAATTCTCTTGCTCCTGGTTGTGTGCGTAGTCCCCAGGATATGATTTGTTACTTCTCTACTAAATATTTCCTTGCTCATAAGAAACAAGCTGCCTTGCGGGAAATATATAATTTTGTGCAAATCAAAGAAGAGAGTCTCCCGCAAGCTTGGGGGAGGCTTCTCCGATTATTTAATGCTTTGCCCGATCATCCTCTTAAGAAAAATGAAATACTTGACATCTTTTATAATGGACTAACCGATGTTTCCAAGGACTACTTGGATAGTTGTGCTGGTTTTGTTTTCAGGGAAAGAACAGTCGACGAAGCTGAATTACTATTGAATAATATGTTGACTAATGAAAATAATTGGACTCTTCCCGAGCCAATTCCTGAGGCAATTCCTGAACCAATTGAGCCAACTTCTGAGCCTATTCCTAAACCCACTCCGAAGAAGAGAGGTGTTTTATTTCTCAGTCCTGAAGATATGCAAGAGGCAAAGAAATACATGGTCTTAATATACCGCCTATTAAAGCTGAAGATGTTAAGAATTTACCACCTATTGAAGAAATACATGGTCTTAATATACCGCCTGTTGAAGAACCACATTGTCTTGATAACCCGACACAAGCAGTAAAGGTAAATTCTCTCTATAGATATGATAAAGTTGAAATCCCCTCTACTAAATTTCATAGCCCATGCTTAAATGAATTTGATGACTTTATGGCTAGACAAGAAAGTTTTAATGCTTATGTTGGTAGAGAGTTAAAGAATAATGCTTTCGAGATAGGACGCGTGAGCGATAACATGGCTAGAGTTAAAAGTGAACTCAAACTCGTTAGCAAATATGCGTCTATGGTTGCTACTCAAGCTGAGCAAGTACTTAAAGCTCAAAATGATTTGCTTGATGAATTAAATAATAAAAATGACTTTGCTGTTAGAGTGGCTACTAGAACTGGTAGAATGACTCAGGATCCTTTATATCCCGAAGGCCACCCTAAGAGAATCGAGCAAGATTCTCAAAGAAACAATTTAAAGGCACCTAGTTCTTCCAAAAAGAAGAAAAAGAAAAATGATAGGAGTTTGCATGCTTCTAGTGAACCTACTGTAGACACACCTGAGAATCCCAATGATATTTCTATTTCTGATGCTGAAACACAATCAGGTGATGAACATGAACCTAGTGATAATGTTAATGACAATGTTCATGTTGATGCTCAACCTAGCAAAAACAATGAAGTAGAGATTGAACCTGCTATTGATCTTGATAACCCACAATCAAAGAATCAATGTTATGATAAGAGAGATTTTGTTGCTAGGAAGCACGGTAGAGAAAGAGAACCATGGGTTCAGAAACCCATGTCCTTTCCTCCTAAACCATCCAAGACAAAGGATGATGAGGATTTTGAGCGCTTTGCTGAAATGATTAGACCTATTTTCTTACGTATGTGCTTAATTGATATGCTTAAAGTAAATCCTTATGCTAAGTATATGAAGGATATCATCACAAACAAAAGAAAGATACCGGAAGCTGAAATTCCCACCATGCTTGCTAATTACACTTTTAAGGGTGGAATACCAAAGAAACTTGGAGATCCGGGTGTACCAACTATACCATGCTCCATTAAAAGAAATTATGTTAGAACTACTTTATGCGATCTTGGAGCCGGTGTTAGTGTTATGCCTCTCTCTTTATATTGTATACTTGAATTGAATAAGTTGACACCTACTGAAATATCTTTGCAAATGGCCGATAAATCAACTGCTATACCTATCGGTATTTGTGAGGATGTGCCTGTTGTGGTTGCAAATGTCACTATCTTAACGGACTTTGTTATTCTTGATATTCCCGAGGACGATAGTATGTCGATTATCCTTGGTAGACCTTTTCTGAATACTGCAGGGGCTGTTATTGATTGCAACAAAGGCAATGTCACTTTTCATGTTAATGGTAATGAACATACGGTACACTTTCCGAGGAAACAATCTCAAGTTCATAGCATCAATTCTATTGGAAAATTTCCAACTATCATTATTGGAGGTTTGAATTTCCTCTCCCTACTGTCAAGAAAAATAAATGATATTCTTATTATTGGGGATTTTCATATCCCCGTTGAGGTAACTTAGTGTTATTCGAAATTTCTCCGGTTCTGTGTTATTCTGAATGAGTTTGTTAACAAGACTTGATCAACCTTGTTAGTGGATTCATTTTGATGATCACGAGATGGATGAAACTAGAAGGCACAACCTTCTATACCCTCTTTTTACTTTCTATAATTTAGAATAATTAAAGCAAAAAAAGTATTATCTGTCTGTTTTCTGAATTATCTGTGCATTAAAAAATAGCCTGAAAATAAAAGTGCTCCAAATGCCCTGCAAATTTAGTATAATTTTTTTGGAATATTTGAGGATTTTAGGCACTGAAGTCACTGCAGGAGGGGCAAGCACCAGGCCACGAGAGTGGAGGCAATGCCCACCCCCCTGGGCACGCCCCCTGTCTTGTGGGCCCTGGTGGCCCCCCTCCACTTATACCAGCACCCACACACTTCATCTTCTACCCAAAAAAATCCCCATCCAGCTCAAGCACGAGTTCTAGCTCATTTTGCTGCGATTTTCGATCTCCTTGCTCAAAGCTCCATTCACAAAGCTGCTTTGGGAGATTGTTGCTTGGTATGTGACTCCTCCATTGGTCCAATTAGTTTTTGTTCTAGTGCTTTATTCATTGCAAATTTTTGCTGCATAGGTGACCATGTTATTGAGCTTGCATGTTAAATTTATGAGGTCCCAAGCAATTCTAATGCATGACATAGGCTCCAGGCACTTGTAGGAGTAGTTGCTACCAATCTTGTTTAGTTTTATTCACTTTTATTTTGAAGTTACTAAAATTTTAGAAATTTTTCAAAAAAAGAATTATGTCTAGGAGAATGTATCAAGGTGGTTCCTCGGTAAAGAAAGGCCCCAGGATTGCTATACGTGAGCAAGATGTTGAATTACCGAGGGACGCGGATGTACGAGCTTGTGAGTGGCCATCCGATGATTTTATGGTCGAAGCAGGCTTTAAGGAGGAATCTGACGCATTTGTGCGTAATGCTGAGCTGGAGGACTTCTTACAAGATAAGTGTCCTCAGTACTATCAATTGACTGATTCCTTTGTGCGGAGGTTTAAATATAACTGTGTCCTATTTGATATTTATGATACATCCTATACCATGGAGTTAGGGGATTTTACAACTGCTTGCAAACTCCCGTAGTGGGGTAATATTAATGATCCTCACAAATCTGAATTTAGAGATTTCGTTGCTAGTATTACTACGGAAGAATCCAGGGACATAGCATTTCATTTTCCTGCTATACATTATTTTGCTCTCTTCATTGGTAGATGCGTTAACGGTAAAGATAAAGCATGTCACATGTGTGTCCCTGATCTGTGTGTCCTCAAGAGTGCTGTGTTAGGATATAAAGGTTATAACTTGGGGGCAATAGTTGCACGTAGGTTGCAGAATAATAGTAGAAAGGGAGATTTATTTGGAGGAATTTATGCAACCCGTGTGGCTAATTATCTTGGTATAGCCCCACGAGAGGGAGATATGATGATACCTCCTGTTTATTTGGATTATGAAGCTATGACCAATCATCAATTTCTGAGGAGGAATGAACAATTCCTCCATTATCAACTAATCTATAATAGACGCAACGTCGTCCATGTTACTCTTCCTGCTCCTCTCCTTTTTGATTATCAGGAAAAAGGAAGATATGTTGTTACCAAGGAGGAAGCAGCTGAACACGAGGGGACAGCGGAGGCAGCTCGCCAACATGCTGTTGGAAATATGCCCTAGAGGCAATAATAAAATGGTTATTATTATATTTCCTCGTTCATGATAATTGTCTATTATTCATGATATAATTGTGTTATCCGGAAATTGTAATACATGTGCGAATACATAGACCATAACATGTCCCTAGTGAGCCTCTAGTTGACTAGCTCATTGATCAACAGATAGTCATGGTTTCCTGACTATGGACATTGGATGTCATTGATAACGGGATCACATCATTAGGAGAATGATGTGATGGACAAGACCCAATCCTAAGCATAGCACAAGATCGTGTAGTTCGTTTGCTAGAGCTTTTCCAATGTCAAGTATCATTTCCTTAGACCATGAGATCGTGTAACTCCCGAATGCTGTAGGAGTGCTTTGGGTGTACCAAACGTCACAACGTAACTGGGTGACTATAAAGGTATACTACAGGTATCCCCGAAAGTATCTGTTGGGTTGACACGGATCGAGACTGGGATTTGTCACTCCGTATGACGGAGAGGTATCTCTGGGCCCACTCGATAATGCATCATCATAATGAGCTCAATGTGACCAAGTGTTTGGTCACGGGATCATGCATTATGGTAAGAGTAAAGTGACTTGCCAATAACGAGATTGAACGAGGTATTGGGATACTGACGACCGAATCGCGGGCAAGTAACGTATCGATTGACAAAGGGAATTGTATACGGGATTACTTGAATCCTCGACATCTTGGTTCATTCGATGAGATCATCGTGGAACATGTGGGAGCTAACATGGGTATCCAGATCCCGCTATTGGTTATTGGCCGGAGAATCGTCTCGGTCATGTCTGCATGTCTCCCGAACCCGTAGGGTCTACACACTTAAGGTTCGGTGACACTAGGGTTGTAGAGATATTAGTATGCCATAACCCAAAAGTTGTTCAGAGTCCCGGATGAGATCCTGGACGTCACGAGGAGTTCCGGAATGGTCCGGAGGTGAGGATTTATATATAGGAAGTCCAGTTTCGGCCACCGGGAAAGTTTCGGGGGTCACCGGTATTGTACCGGGACCACCGGAAGGGTCCCGGGGGTCCACCGGGTGGTGCCACCTATCCCGGAGGGCCTCGTGGGCTGAAGAGGGAAGGGAACCAGCCCCTAGTGGGCTGGTGCACCCCCCTTGGGCCTCCCCCTATGCCTATGGTTGGAAACCCTAGGGGTGGGGGGCGCCCCACTTGGCTTGGGGGGCAAGTCCCCCCCCTTGGCCGCCGCCCCCCCTTGAGATTCAATCTCTAGGGGGATGGCTCCCCCCAGGGCCCCTATATAAAGAGGGGGGGGGGAGGGAGGGCTACGCAACCCTGCTCCTGGCGCCTCCCTCTCCCTCTGTAACACCTCTCCCTCTCGCTGAGCTTGGCGAAGCCCTGCCGAGATCGCTGCTACTTCCACCACCACGCCGTCGTGCTGCTGGATCTCCATCGACCTCTCCCTCCCCCTTGCTGGATCAAGAAGGAGGAGATGTCTTCCCCAACCGTACGTGTGTTGAATGCGGAGGTGCCGTCCGTTCGGCACTAGGATCTTCGGTGATTTGGATCACGACGAGTATGACTCCCTCAACCTCGTTCTCTTGAACGCTTCCGCTCGCGATCTACAAGGGTATGTAGATGCACTCCTCTCTCTCATTTCTAGATGACTCCATAGATTGATCTTGGTGAAGCGTTGATTTTTTTATTTTCTGCAACGTTCCCCAATAGTGGCATCATGAGCTAGGTCTATGCGTAGTTTCTATGCACGCGTAAAACACAATCTTGTTGTGGGCGTAGATGTTGTCAATTTTCTTGCCACTACTAGTCTTATCTTGTTTCTGCAGCATCGTGGGATGAAGCGGCTCGAACCGACCTTACACGTATGCTTACGTGAGACAGGTTCCACCGACTGACATGCACTAGTTGCATAAGGTGGCTAGCGGGTGTCTGTCTCTCCCACTTTAGTCGGATCGGATTCGATGAAAAGGGTCCTTATGAAGGGTAAATAGAAATTGGCATATCACGTTGTGGTTTTGGCGTAGGTAAGAAATGTTCTTGCTAGAAACCTATAGCAGCCACGTAAAAACATGCAACAACAATTAGAGAACGTCTAACTTGTTTTTGCAGCATATGCCTTGTGATGTGATATCGCCAAAAGGATGTGATGAATGAAATATATGTGATGTATGAGATTGATCATGTTCTTGTAATAGGAATCACGACTTGCATGTCAATGAGTATGACAACCGGCATGAGCCATAGGAGTTGTCTTAATTATTGTATGACTTGCGTGTCAATGAATAAACACCATGTAATTACTTTACTTTATTGCTAAACCGTTAGCCATAGTAGTAGAAGTAATAGTTGGCGAACAACTTCATGGAGACACGATGATGGAGATCATGATGATGGAGATCATGGTGTCATGCCGGTTACGAAGATGATCATGGCGCCCCGAAGATGGAGATCATAGGAGCAATATGATATTGGCCATATCATGTCACTATTTGATTGCATGTGATGTTTATCATGGTTTTTGCATCTTATTTGCTTAGAACGACGGTAGTAAATAAGATGACCCCTCACAATAATTTCAAGAAAGTGTTTGTCGGTGTACTAGAGTAGGGGTACCCTAGTATCCCGAACTTGTGCACAGGCAGTTGCAGTGCCCCGCGGCAAGGCTTGCCGGGTGACCGCCAAGGTCCTCCGTGATTCCTTTGGATCCATTCAAGAACAAAGTATTCAAGTCAAGGAGACAAGGCCCCGGCAAGAGGAGCTTGCCGGGAAGGCCAATCAAGGCATTGCAAGGAACTTGCCGCGACGCGCCATGCGTCACGGCAAGGCCCGGTGAGCGACAAGCTTCCGGGCGCGGCAAGACAACGGCCGCGGCAAGGCGCTTGCCGCGGCAGGCAACCACTCTGTACCCGCGCTCCAGCACATCCACCAACATGTCGCCCTGGGGGCCTTTCCAGGCGCGCGTGGCGAGAGGCTGTGCAGCCAGCGGTGTGCGGTGGCATGCGACGCTGACAAGATCGCCATCGTGGCGAGCGGTGGCGTCCCTGACGGTCCCTTTTTGCACTGTTTGGGCGACGCATACGGGCATTTAATGCCTTTGTCCCCTGCCGTCAGGGTTAGGTAGGATACACTGTACAGGTAGCTGTACCAACCACCCCTCTTTTTCCATTTTTACCCTTGTCTACTTTGCCACCTGCCGGTGACCCCTTAAGCATATAAAAGGAGGCCCATGCGCAACATAGAGGGGGTTCGGTTCGAAACCAGAAAACACTCACGCTCGAGCTCGTGTGTACTGTAGCACTCAGCGCTCCTGAGCAAGAACTCAATACAACCAGACAAGCAGCAGTAGGAGTGTTATCTCTCCGGAGAGCTCTGAAGCTGGGTAAACTGCTCGTGTGCTTCGCCTCAATCCGCTCTTCTGCGACCTCCGCCTCCCGCCGAACCGAAAGGGGCCCGGTCCGCCGGCCCCATAGGTGTTCGTGGATCAGTTTCCCCGACATCTTTGGCGCGCCAGGTAGGGGGCGTCGAGGTTGTGTGAACCCGATCCGGCGTGCACACAAGCTAGATCTTCATCTTCTTCATCAACATACCACCGAAGAAGAAGACTTCGACGGCAGCTGTTCCGTCCACGTCAATCCCACCACCACCGGAGCAAATGAGTGGTGGGGAAGACGCCGACGGAAGAACGGACATCGACGAGGGAGCTCACGACGCTGCCAGGTCCAAGGACAAGGCTGCGCAGACCTCGGCCTCCGTACATGTTCCACGCCCATCTCAGGAGGCGCAGGACCGACAGCGCGCAGTACCATACTGTTGGGCCAAGATTGAGCTGGTGGATCTCGGGGTGCTCAAGACCAGCATGCACGCCAACATGCTGGCATGAGCGAGGCACGGTCGCGTGGACGGGATACTGCTCCTTCTAACATAGTTAGAAGTCCGAGCATATCCCGCTCCTCGCACCGTTCGCCACTGCCACCCACCACTCCAGCAGAAGCTTTGGCGCGAGCTCAATTGCTCCTGGATTACCCTCCAACGGAAGACAAGATCGACGGATGGAGGGCCACCATTCAGAGTCTCATCGGCTTCGCCAACGGCGACGCTCCGCGGCAGCCGAGTGCATCGCTGCCGCGGCAGGACCGCCAGGCACGAGCCGATGGCGAAGAAACCGGTGGGGGTGCAACCACCATGCGCTCTCCACCCCGAAGGCCAAGATCGCCGACTCGCCGGATCAACCTCGACAGCAACTCCACCGCATCGTCAGATCCACGAGCTCGTCGCAATCAGTGCCAAGTTCTTCACGAACGACAACAAGAAGACGCTCGTACTCGCATCGAGCGCCAAAGAGAAGCGCGACGCCAATCCTACCAACGCGCTGGGCCCCCTGTCGACATGCATGCGCCAGGGGAACCAGGCGACTTGCCGTATGCAGTAGGTTGCTCTGCGTTCACTCGTGAGCTGCGGCAAGTCCAGTGGCCCAACACGAAGAATTTCAAGCCAGACGTGCCAGAGAAGTACGACGGCAAGTCGCATCCGTCGGAGTTCCTCAGCATCTACACCATCGCGGTGCAAGCTGCCGGGGGGCGGGACGACAAGATCCTTGCCAACTACTTCCCGCTGGTGCTCAAGCCCAATGTCAGATCCTGGCTCATGCACTTGCCGGATAACTCCATATCCTCCTGGGCAGATCTATGCCATCAGTTTGTCGGCGCCTTTACAGGCGGCCACAAGCCCCATGGCCAAGAGAGCGATCTTCATCTGCTCGCCCAGAAGGAAGGAGAACCCCTACGTAAGTACATTCAGAGATTCAGCCGTGTACAACACAACATCCCAGATGTCCACCCCGCCGCGGTAATCTGCGCGTTCCATCAGAACGTGCGGAACCGCAGGATGCGGGAGGAGATGGCGATGTGCAAGATCAGAGACGTCAGTGAGCTATATGCCCTGGCCGACAAGTGTGCACGTGCTGAGGAAGGGAGGAAACTTCCCGGAGAGAATATAGGAGCAGGAGGATCTGATAGTGAGGAGACTGCCCCGGCAAAGAGAAGCCGGCGGCGGAACAACAGGAAAAAGAAAGGCAAAGAGGTGCTAGTCGTTGAGCAGTCCGACAAGAAAGCCAAAGCTGGTAGCTCCGGCAAGGAGATTGCCGTAGGCACCAACTACCAGGCTGTGGCAGTCGCCGACAAGCAGGACAGCTCCAACAAGCACTACTGCAAGATCCACCGCACCAAGGGCCATGACCTCCAGAGCTGCAAGAAGGTCGAGCAGCTTGTCGAGCAGCAAAAGGCTGAATACGAGCGACGCGACAAGGAGAAAGCCCAGGAAGGTGCTGGAGGAGCTGGCAAGAAACGTCCTGGCCGAGGAGGACGCCGCGGCAAGGCCAAGCAGCGGCAAGGAGACAGACCTCCCCGCGGCCGCGATAAGGATGAAGATGACAACGATGATGAAGATATGGATGATGACGAGACCGATGAGCAGGAGTTCCAGAAAGCCACAGAGGTCCTCTGTGTTGACGGTGGTGCTTCTCTGCATACTTCACACCGCCAGCTCAAGCAGTGGGTGCGGGAAGTCAATGCAGCAGAACCACCCATCGAGTCACGCAAGCCTCTGAAATGGTCCAACACGCCTATCATCTTTGATATGGAGGACCACCCTGATCGCATAACTGCGGTCGGGTGCTTGCCGATGTTGGTTTCACCAACTATCCGCAACCTCAAGGTCACTAAGATGCTAGTTGACGGCGGGGCCGGCTTGAACCTGATCTCCTCCGCGGTACTCCAGAAACTCCAGATCCCTGATGGCGAGCTTGAAGAGACCGACACATTCCAAGGAATCAATCCGGGAAGGAGCAAGCCGAAGAGAAAGATCACGTTGCCGGTGACATTTGGCAGCGAGTTGAACTTCAGGACTGAGAGGGTCACTTTTGACGTTGCTGATTTTCCATTACCTTATAATGGGATACTAGGCCGTCCAACACTCGCCCAATTCATGGTAGCCTCTCACTATGCATACAACATACTGAAGATGCCAGGCCCGATAAGTGTCATCTCTGTCCCTGGTGACAAGAAGGATGCTCTTATCTGCGCCGACAAGATCTACCGGGAAGCAGCAGCAGCAACAGATCGCAAGTCACTTGCCGTTGAAGCTCCCGGGGCGAAGAAGAAGATCAAGTCCGGCAAGAGTTCTGATGCCCACTCCGGCAAGCGCACCTCTTCGGAGTGCTGCGCTACCGTCGAGGACGCACCATCGAGCTCCACCGGCCAGAGTAAGAAGACAATGGCAGCTCCACCAGAGACCAAGAAGGTGTCCTCCAAGGAGGACGGCACTGGTGGTACCTTCACCATCAGTGCCACTCTCGACCCTAAATAGGAAAGCGCGCTCGTTACTTTCCTGCGGGTGAACGTCGACGTGTTTGCGTGGCAACCGTCTGACATCCCCGGTGTTCCCAGGAAAGTAATCGAGCACCATCTTGCCGTCTGTCCTCATGTGCGGCCCGTCAAGCAGAAAGTCAGGAAACAAGCAGTGGAGCGCCAAGAATTCATCGCAGAAGAAATCAAGAAATTGGAAGCAGCAGGCCTTGTCAGAGGAGTGCTCCATCCTACGTGGTTGGCCAATCCTGTAGTCGTGCGTAAGGCAAACGGGAAATGGAGGCTTTGTATCGACTTTACAGATGTCAATAAAGCTTGTCCCAAAGACCCATTTTCCTTGCCGCGCATCGACCAGATTGTTGACTCCACGGCCGGATGTGACTTGCTTTCATTTCTTGATGCATACTCAGGATACCATCAGATCTTCATGGCAGAAGAGGATGAGCTGTTTCATACGGATGCCCTTCGGTTTGAAGAATGCTGGTTCAACATTTGCAAGGGTAGTCCATGACGCTTTTGAGCCGCAAATGCACAGAAATGTGGAAGCCTACATGGATGACATAGTGGTCAAGAGCAAGGACAAGGCGACTCTGATCCAAGATTTAGACGAAACCTTTGCAAATCTGCGTAGGATCAACCTCAAGCTTAACCCCGAGAAATGTGTGTTTGGAGTCCCCTCCGGCAAGCTTCTCGGGTTCTTTGTGTCTCAGCGGGGAATTGAAGCCAATCCAGACAAGATCAAGGCCATTGAGCAGATTGAAGCACCAAAGCGCGTCAAGGATGTACGAAGACTTGCCGGTTGCGTAGCTGCTCTCAGCAGGTTTATCTCTAGGTCTGCTGAGCGCGCCCTGCCATTTTTCAAAATTTTGAAAAAGGCAGGTCCAATGAAATGGACTCCGGAGGCGGAGGCTGCGCTACAGGACTTGAAGAGATACCTGTCCTCCACTCCAACACTTGTCGCACCTAAGCCACAAGAGAAGTTGCTGCTATATATAGCGGCAACCAATCAAGTGGTTACTGCTGCGTTAGTAGCGGAGAGGGAGGCGGATGATGAGCCAGCAACCACGGCAGATGCATCCAGCGACAAGCAAGGGACTTCACCGACAAGCTCTGGTCCCGACAAAGATGGACCTGCGCAGGAGCGTGAGAAGATGCAGAAAAGAATGGTGCAGCGCCCAGTTTACTTTGTCAGTTCCCTTCTGCAGGGGGCTAGGTCAAGGTACTCTGGTGTGCAGAAATTGCTTTTCGGCCTTCTCATGGCCTCGAGAAAGCTGCGCCATTACTTCCAAGCACATGAGATCACAGTCGTCACTCGTTTTCCGCTGAAGAGGATACTACAGAATCCAGAGGCAACAGGCAGGATTGTTGAGTGGGCACTGGAACTGTCAAGCTTTGGCCTCAAGTTTGAAAGCACTTCAACTATCCAAAGCAGAGCATTGGCAGAGTTCATAGCAGAATGGACGCCAACACAAGATGAAGAAATTCCGGAAACGAGCATCCCCGTCAAGGAGGCAAGCAAAGAGTGGCTGATGTACTTTGATGGTGCTTTCTCGCTGCAAGGCGCTGGTGCGGGCGTGCTACTTGTTGCACCCACCGAAGAGCACCTCAAGTACATAGTCCAGATGCTCTTTCCCAAGGAGCAAGCAACGAACAATAACACAGAGTATGAAGGTTTGCTTGCCGGTCTGAGGATCGCAGCAGACCTTGGTATCAAGAAGCTCATTGTCAGGGGTGACTCACAGCTTGTCGTCCGCCAAGTGAACAAGAATTATCAGAGTCCGTTGATGGAAGCTTACGTCGGTGAAGTGAGAAAGCTAGAAGAGCACTTTGACGGCCTACAGATGGAACATGTTCCAAGAGCTCAGAATGACATCGCCGATGGCCTGTCGAAGTGCGCTGCACTTAAGTTACCCGTGGAACCAGGGATCTTTGTGCTCAAGCTGACTCAACCATCCGTAACACCATCAACTGGACAGAGCAAGAAGAGGAAGTTGATTTCTGGTGACTATTTTCCAGCAGAGCTCCCCGAAGCCGCCGCCAAGAAGGTCATCAAAATCAACACCACGGGTGCTGAGGAGCAGTCTGCTCCGACAAGCCCTAGGGTTTGTTCCATTGAAGCAGATGCTCCCGACAAGTTTTGCTCCGGCAAGCTTGCTGGGGAACATCAAGCTCCGGCTGAGCCGCAGGTTATTGCCATAGAAGCGGATGTTCCCGCAGCAGCAGATGTGCCTTTAGTCCTTGTTGTCGAGCCGCAAGCTCCAACATGGGCACATGAGAACTTCCCGAAGAGCAAGAAGAAGCGGAAAGAGTAGCCCGGCAGTCAAGTATGTACCAGTTTGTCGACAACACACTGTACAGAAGAAGACTCAACGGTGTGAAATTGAAGTGTATTCACCGGGAAGACGGACAAAAGCTGTTGGCAGAGATACATGGAGGCATATGTGGCCATCACATTGGCGCAAGAGCACTTGCCGGCAAAGCGTTCCGACAAGGTTTCTTTTGGCCGACAGCCCTCCAGGATGCAACTGCACAAGTAACCAAGTGTGAAGCGTGCCAGTTCCTTTCCAAGCAGATACACCAGCCAGCTCAAGCTCTCCAGACGATCCCTTTATCCTGGCCATTTTCGGTCTGGGGGCTCGACATCCTCGGCCCCTTTCCCTGAGCTGTTGGGGGCTTTGAGTACTTGTACGTTGCAATCGACAAGTTCACAAAGTGGCCGGAAGTGGAAGCAGTGAGGAAGGTGACAGCACAGTCAGCAGTCAAGTTCTTCAGGTCGATTGTTTGCCGCTTCGGGGTCCCTAACAGGATCATCACCGACAATGGCACGCAATTCACGAGCCGCACCTTCATGCAGTACGTCCAAGATCTTGGCGCCAAGGTCTGCTTCGCTTCTGTTGCTCATCCGAGAAGCAATGGTCAAGCGGAGAGGGCAAATGCTGAAGTGCTGCGCGGGCTCAAGACCAGGACTTTCGACAGGCTGCGCAAGTGCGGAAGGATCTGGATTGAGGAGCTGCCGGTGGTTCTTTGGTCGATCAGGACGACGCCAAATCGAGCCACTGGCCAGACACCTTTCGCTCTAGTTTATGGAGCAGAGGTAGTTCTCCCCACGGAACTCGTATACGGGTCACCTCGAGTGCTCGCTTATGATGAGCTTGAGCAAGAGCAGCTGCGACAAGATGACGCGCTGCTCCTTGAGGAGGACCGTCTTCAGGCTGCTGTACGAGCTGCTCGATACCAGCAAGCTTTGCGCCGCTACCATAGCCGCAAAGTTAATGCCAGAAGTTTCGAGGAAGGCGACCTTGTTCTTCGGCGCGTTCAGTCCGCCAAGAATTCCAACAAGTTGACGCCAAAGTGGGAAGGCCCTTATCGGGTGAAACGAGTCACTAGGCCTGGCGCTGTCCACCTTGAGACCGAAGATGGCATTCCGGTGAGCAACTCCTGGAACATTGAGCATCTTCGTAAGTTTTACCCATAGGGCGCGGTTGTCGGAACCTGTTCCGGCAACCACCTTTTGTGCAAGTCTTGCCGATGTTGCATGTAATCCTTTGTACAAAGTCGGGCGCAGACCCCGTGCATAAGTAAAACTCATGTGCTCCGCACATCTTGTCAATATCATGCTTTCTACTTTCTTTGCATGCGTTATCTGACACTTTGTGCAGCGCCTACCCCCGGTAAGCAATAACGAGCCGTAAGGCTCCATATCTTTATTTTCTCTTCTTTCTTTTTCTCAAAAAGGAAAGGAAGGTTCCCTCGCACACAAGTGTGGACCAGACATCGTTCAAGGAAGTTTCGCCTTACCGGAAAGCAAACGACAGAAAAGCTAAGTTGCCAAAGTTTGAGCAATCAGTTTTAAAATTTTAAGTTATCTTCCTCGAACGACCGTACTTTGTATGGAAAACCTGTGCGCGGAGGAACCAACTCGTAGCTAGTTGCGCCCTTACTTTGTTTCGAGTGCGCTCAACAATTTAAGTGAGCTGCGACTAGTTGCGACAAGGTTTCTTGCCGGTAGCGACACCGCCGGCAGGCTGCTGACGTCCCGCACTCAGCGCTCGCGGCTAAGGTGCCTGCGCCGACAAGTTCCCTAAAAGCGTAGGGCAAAAACATACAAAGGAAGGAATCGAGTAAAGGAAATAACATAGCAATCTCTACCCAAAATAAAGTTATATTACAAGATAGCTTGTCGCGGCTCTAACAGATTGTTCTCAGGACATGACCAACAATGACAAGAAAAAGAGAAAACGGGCGGCCTAATCTACGCGATCGCCCTCAACCCTCTTGATCCCGCTCACCTTGTCCACAATGGGTGCGACAAGGGCCTTGAGCGCTTCCAGATCAGCATCTGGCGGCAAGGACTTGAGGATGTTGGTGAGGTTGAGGCCTGGGCTGCGGAAGGCCACCTTCACCAGCACCTTCTGAAGAGCTCCTGCATAGATCTTGCACGACTCGTCGGCCAGCTGCTTTGGGATATTCTCCTGGAGTCACTGGAGGGCCGTCGCCAGGCCCTTGAAGAACAGGCTGAGCTTGGTGCTGGGTTGGAGGTGCTCATCGGAGGAATACCCGAGATCCTCCATCCCCAGCTGCGCCAGCTCCCCGTCGATGGCTGCGGCAACATTCACAAGACCCTCGGTCCAGTGCTCCACAGTCTCCCTAAAAGTATCCTGGGCAGCAGCAGCACTCGCCAGCAGCGCCTCGTCGGCCTTGATCTTCTCCGACAAGGCCACCTCCCGCTCCCTGGCGCCGTCCAGCGTCTGAGTCAAAGTAGCCAGCTTCAACTCGAGATCTGCATTGGAATCCTTGGCGGCGCTGAGCTCCTTGGTCCTCTCAGCGAGAAGACCCTGCATCTCACCATGAGCGGCAGCGTCCTTCTCGCGCTCACGCTTGAGAGCGGAAAGCTCCTCGCCACTCGCCCTGAGATCAGCCTCCAGCTGTGCTACCTTCGTCTCCACCTCCTTCTTGGCGGCCTCGGCAGCTGCGGCAGCATCCTTTGCTTCCTTGAGAGCCCCGCCAATTGCTTGCTCGTGCGCGGAAAGCTCTTCCTCGTGGCTGTCGATGTTCACCTTCCGCTGCGCCAGCTCACCTTCCTGCGCAGACAGCTTCTCGGCGGCGAGCCGCTGTTGCTCTTCAACTTCAGCCTTCGCGAGGAGGAAGGTTTCCGCTCCTCGGCGACTTGCTCCTGCTCCTCGGCCAGAGATCAGAGAGCTTCCTACCTGAGGCACCGGAGCTCCTCCGCGCGCTTCTCAATGTCCACTCCCGCCCTCGCGACAAGCGCTTCTCGGGGTTCCAGCTTGGCTTGTCGGGCGCGGTAGAGCGACAACAGTTTCTGCAGCAGCCGCTCCTCCTCAGACTCGTCGCTGCTGCTGCTTGGTGCATCGACCAACGTCAACCCAACGGAGGCGAGCACCTCTCCATCCAAGATTTCTCCTTCGACCGGCGCCCTGGAGCTTGACGCCTAGGGGAGCTTGATGAAGATGCCGTTGCCGGCCTTCAAGTAGGCGCCGGGCTGGGGCTCTTTGGATCCTGGCACTGCAGCAGCGGCGGAGGGATCGGCGGTCGGCGTAGCGCCTGGCGCTCCTGCAGCCTCGGGGCCGTCAGTGCGATCGCCGGATCCTTCGCCAGCTTCTGCGGCGGCAGCTTTGGTGGCCTCTTCATTGGCGGGATCATCAGCGCCGGCTTCTCCTTCAGTTTCCATCGGCTCCGTGGCAGATGGATCTGACGAACGGAAAAGGGAGAAAAGTCAAGCAAACATCCAGAAAGAAAATAAGAAGAAGAACCCAAGGGAAGTTTTCAAGCAAAAGGATTACCTGTGCTAGGATTTGCAGTCGTGGTCTCAACCACCGGAGGATCACTGGTGCCGTCCCTTGCCGGAGAACTGTCCCTTGCCGGAGAATTCTCCCTTGCCGAAGAACTGCCCCTTGCTGGAGAATTCTCCCTTGCCGGAAAATGCCCCCTTGCCGGGGAATCCTCCCTTGGCGGTGTAGTAGAAGCAGATGGCATTTCGGGGGCGGCCTCCGGGCCCTCCTGGTGAGGCTGCTCTGCTCCTGCACAAACCAGCAATCAGATATCAGCAAGGAAAGATCACCTATGCGCGCCTGACAGCAGGAAGTAAACCGTATACTTACGCCGAGGGCTGCGCTGGGGGCTGCTTTGGGGAATGGTTGCCGGGTCCGACAAGGTGGTCTCGGACATGTCCTCTGCCGTCGCGGTGGGATCATCCTCGATGACAATCACCGGGGCCTTGGCTCTCTTCGCCGCTCTCTGGGCCAGCGTCCTGAAAAGGAATAGGTTCAGAGTAAAAGCAAGTCAGATACAAGACAAAGCAACAAAATTGAAGAACTACAAGAACAGCAAAGAATCTTACTCTTCTTCTTCCTCGTCGGAGCTGAGCGCGGAGAGATCGAAGTCTGGCTCGCTTCCGGTGCGACGAGGCGGAGGAGTAGGTTCCCTTGCCCGCTTGGCAGGAGCAGTAGCAGTGGACCGGGAAGACCCCGCTCCAGTTGCCGCAGCGGCATGAGGCGCTCCCGCGGCAACGGTGCTTGACGTGGTAGAGCGTGTCGCGCGGCTCGGCGGCTGTTGACTCGTCTCCCGCCCCGCTACGTCCGCGGCCTTGCGGAGACGCCTTCTTGGCGGGGCTGGGGGCTCCGCCTGCGGCAAGCTGTCTGAAGGTTCGGGCCCGACAAGCTCTCCCTCGCCGGGCTCGCTCGGCTCAGCTTCAGGCCCGGCGAGCTCTTCCTCGCCGGCGAACACCTCTCGCTCGGCAAGGCTTGCCGCCTCTGCTGCCTCTGCCTCCTCCACGGTGAATCCAAACTCACCCGCGGCAGCGGCTGCTGCCGCCTCTTCCAGCCTGGTGGCGATGAGCTGCATCTCATCATCGGTGGTGTCGCGGGTGAGGCTCTTCTGCTCATCAGCGCGGACAGGCACTTCTACCAAGCCGTCAAAGAAATCCCGCACGACGTCGTCTGCAGGCTCTTGCCAAGTCGGGACGATTCCGTGCAAGTCGCACAACGGCATCATTGCGTGGATGCGGTCGAGCAAGGAGTTGTTGCACAACGGAACGACACCCCTCGGCAACATGAATGGATGTTGAGAATCGCGCTTGAACAGTTCCAGGAGCATCGCGTCCAGCTCCAGGACGGTGAAGTTGAAGTTGAGGCCCGGGCGCAGCCTCATGATATCCGCCAAGTTCTGGAACTCCCAGGCGGCTCTCCTCCTCTCCTGCAGGGGGGCGATGCGGCGGCGAAGAAAATCTGCGCCAACGGCGCGCCTACGATGAGCCCGGCAAGCCTGAGGCGTAGGATCCGGGTGACGGTGATCTTCAGCCTGTCGTCTTCCGGGGCCACGTTGCTCCAATCATTACCACGCACTATTGGGGCTTGGCGCAGGGCAGTAAATGGCTGCGGGTTCTCCTCGACAATCCAGCACCACTCTGCTCTCCATTCCTCCCACTTGCTGCGGAGCTCTCCCTCCAGATAAGCTTCCTTCTTGCCGACTCTCGAGATCCAAGCGATCCTGCCGGCAAGAGGCTCCCCTCTCTCAACCCGAGGCATAAAGAAGTGGCGGAAAAGGGCTACGTTTGGATGGACTCCGACAAAGTTTTTGCAGAGATGTGCGAAAACTGCCATGGTCAGAACGGCGTTGGGAGTGAAGTCAAGGAGGCGGAACCCGTAGGTGTTCATGATGTCACAGAAGAATTCAGAGAAAGGCGGGCAGAGCCCGCAGTAGAAGAACAGCGCGAAGAAGGGATACCCGTTTGGAGCCAGTTCCGAAGCGGCAGCCGGGAGTACCTTCGTGCGTGGATGCGCTCGTGTCTCCGTCGACCAGAAGAGGTAGTAGTACTCCCTCAGCTCCTTCGCGCCAAGCTGAGGGGGGAAGATGGCCCGCTCCTTCCGCAGCGCCGCGAGCCGCTGCGCCTCGACCGATTTCACGCCCTTCCCCTTGTCGGCTTTCGGAGCCATGGCGAAGGTGGTGGGGGAGATCGGCGGCGTTGGTGGTGCTGGTGGCAATGGGGGGAGGAGCGCTCCTCTCTTTCAGCTTCAGGAAGAAGGGGGGAGCGGCGGAGATTTGTGAAGATTGGAGTAACAACCGGCAGGATGGGCGAACTGCCCCAGTTTCCCCTGCTTATAAAGAGGGAGGGGGCGGACGTTTCGTCCTTCCGAATAAAGTAACCACCCACGATCTCTCCCAGGATGCCGCATTCGACGCGTGCCATTGGGGGAGGGCACGGTGGATACGGAGTAAGATACGGCGTGACCCAGGCCGCGTGTGCCCGTGCCCTATTTTAGGCCTGGCCCAACAGCGCTCGGCACCGTGTGTGGCCCAGGCCCGGGGGCTCCTGTCGGTGTACTAGAGTAGGGGTACCCTAGTATCCCGAACTTGTGCACGGGCAGTTGTAGCGCCCCACGGCAAGGCTTGCCGGGTGACCGCCAAGGTCCTCCGTGATTCCTTTGGAGCCATTCAAGAACAAAGTATTCAAGTCAAGGAGACAAGGCCCCGGAAAGAGGAGCTTGCCGGGAAGGCCAACCAAGGCATCGCAAGGAACTTGCCGCGATGCGCCACGCGTCCCGGCAAGGCCCGGTGAGCGACAAGCTTCCGGGCGCGGCAAGACAACGGCCGCGGCAAGGCGCTTGCCGCGGCAAGCAACCACTCTGTACCCGCGCTCCAGCACATCCACCAATGTGTCGCCCTGGGGGCCTTTCCAGGCGCGCGTGGCGAGAGGCTGTGCAGCCAGCGGTGCGCGGTGGCATGCGACGCTGACAAGATCGCCATTGTGGCGTGCGGTGGCGTCCCTGACGGTCCCTTTTTGCACTGTTTGGGCGACGCAGACGGGCATTTAATGCCTTTGTCCCCTGCCGTCAGGGTTAGGTAGGATACACTGTACAGGTAGCTGTACCAACCACCCCTCTTTTTCCATTTTTACCCTTGTCTACTTTGCCACCTGCCGGTGACCCCTTAAGCATATAAAAGGAGGCCCATGCGCAACGTAGAGGGGGTTCGGTTCAAAACCAGAAAACACTCACGCTCGAGCTCGTGTGTACTGTAGCACTCAGCGCTCCCGAGCAAGAACTCAATACAATCAGACAAGCAGCAGTAGGAGTGTTATCTCTCCGGAGAGCTCCGAAGCTGGGTAAACTACTCGTGTGCTTCGCCTCAATCCGCTCTTCGTGCGACCTCCGCCTCCTGCCGAACCGAAAGGGGCTCTGTCCGCCGGCCCCATAGGTGTTCGTGGATCAGTTTCCCAGACAGTGTTCCCCCTAACTATGTGCCGTTGTGAAAGTTCGTTGTTTCGAAGCACCACGTGATGATCGGGTGTGATAGATTCCAACATCCACATACAACGGGTGTAAGATAGATTTACACATGCAAAACACTTAGGTTGACTTGACGAGCCTAGCATGTACAGACATGGCCTCGGAACACAAGAGACCGAAAGGTCGAACATGAGTCGTATGGAAGATACGATCAACATGGAGATGTTCACCGATAATGACTAGTCCGTCTCACGTGATGATCAGACACGGTCTAGTTGAGTCGGATCATGTATCACTTAGATGACTAGAGGGATGTCTAATCTGAGTGGGAGTTCATTAAATAATTTGATTAGACGAACTTAATTATCATGAACTTAGTCTAAAAACCTTTGCAAAATGTCTTGTAGATCAAATGGCCAACGCTCATGTCAACCTCAACTTCAACGCGTTCCTAGAGAAAACCAAGCTGAAAGATGATGGCAGCAACTATACGGACTGGGTCCAGAACCTGAGGATCATCCTCATAGCTGCCAAGAAAGCATATGTCCTAGAAGGACCGCTAGGTGAAGCACCCATCCCAGAGAACCAAGACATTATGAACGCTTGGCAGTCGCGTGCTGATGATTACTCCCTTGTTCAGTGCGGCATGCTTTACAGCTTGGAACCGGGGCTCCAAAAGCGTTTTGAGCAACACGGAGCATATGAGATGTTCGAAGAGCTAAAAATGGTTTTCCGAGCTCATGCCCGGGTCGAGAGATATGAAGTCTACAACAAGTTCTAAAGTTGTAAGATGGAGGAAAATAGTTCTATCAGTGAGCACATACTCAAAATGTCTGGGTTGCACAACCGCTTGTCCCTGCTGGACATTAACCTCCCGGACGAGGCGGTCATTGACAGAATCCTACAATTGCTCCCACCTAGCTACAAGAGCTTTGTGATGAACTACAATATGCAGGGGATGGTGAAAACTATTCCTGAAGTATTTTCAATGCTGAAATCAGCGAAGGTGGAAATAAAAAAGGAACATCAAGTGTTGATGGTCAATAAAACCACTAGTTTCAAGAAAGGCAAGAGTAAGAGGAACTTCAAGAAGGAAGGCATGGGAGTTGCCGTGCCCGGTAAGCCAGTTGCCAGGAAGAAGCCAAAGAATGGACCCAAACCTGAGACTGAGTGCTTTTATTGCAAGGGAAGGGGACACTGGAAGCGGAACTGCCCCAAATAGTTAGTGGACAAGAAGGCCGACAACACTAAAGGTATATGTGATATACATGTAATTGATGTGTACCTTACCAGTACTCGTAGTAGGTCCTGGGTATTTGATACCGGTGCAGTTGCTCATATTTGTAACTCAAAACAGGAACTGCGGAATAAGCGGAGACTGGTGAAGGACAAGGTGACGATGCGTGTCGGGAATGGTCCAAGGTCGATGTGATCGCCGTCGGCACGCTACCTCTACATTTACCTACGGGATTAGTTTTAAACCTCAATAATTGTTATTTAGTGCTAGCTTTGAGCATGAACATTGTATCTGGATCTCGTTTAATATGAGATGGCTACTCATTTAAATCTGAGAATAATGGTTGTTCTATTTATATGAGATATATGTTTTATGGTCATGCCCCGCTGGTCAATGGTTTATTCTTGATGAATCTCGAACGTGATGTTACACATATTCATAGTGTGGATACCAAAAGATGTAAAGTTGATGACGATAGTCCCACATACTTGTGGCACTGCCGCCTTGGTCACATTGGTGTCAAACGCATGAAGAAGCTCCATACAGATGGACTTTTGGAGTCTCTTGATTTCGCATCATTTGACAAGTGCGAACCATGCCTTATGGGAAAAATGACCAAGACTCCATTCTCCGGAACAATGGAGCGAGCAACCAACTTATTGGAAATCATACATACTGATGTGTGCGGTCCAATGAGCATTGAGGCTCGCAGAGGCTATCGTTATGTTCTCACTCTCACTGACGACTTGAGTAGATATGGGTTTGTCTACTTGATGAAACACAAGTCTGAGACCTTTGAAAAGTTCAAGGAATTTCAGAATGAGGTAGAGAATCAACGTGACCGAAAGATAAAATTCTTACGATCAGATCATGGGGGAGAATATTTAAGTCACGAATTTGGTATGCACTTAAGGAAATGTGGAATCGTTTCACAACTCACACCGCCTGGAACACCTCAGCGTAACGGTGTGTCCGAACGTTGTAATCGCACTCTATTGGATATGGTGCGATCTATGATCTCACTCACCAATTTACCGCTATCATTTTGGGGATACGCTCTAGAGACAACTACATTCACTTTAAATAGGGCACCGTCTAAATCCGTTGAGACGACACCGTATGAATTATGGTTTGGGAAGAAACCTAAGTTGTCATTTCTAAAAGTTTGGGGATGCGATGCTTATGTCAAGAAACTTCAACCTAAAAAGCTTGAACCCAAGTCGAAAAAATGCGTCGTCATAGGATACCCTAAGGAAACCATTGGGTATACCTTCTACCTCACATTCGAAGGCAAGATCTTTCTTTCCAAGAACGGGTCCTTTCTGGAGAAAGAGTTTCTCTCGAAAGAAGTAAGTGGGAGGAAAGTGGAACTTGATGAAGTACTACCTCTTGAACCGGTAAGTGGCGCAGCTCGAGAAGATGTTCATGTGGTGCCTGCACCGACTAGAGTGGAAATTAATGATAATGATCAAGGTGCTTCGGATCAAGTTACTACTGAACTTCGTAGGTCCACAAGGACATGTTCCACACCAGAGTGGTATGGCAACCCTATCCTGGAAATCATGTTGTTAGACAATGGTGAACCTTTGAACTATGAAGAAGCAATTGCGGGCCCAGATTCCAACAAATGGCTTGAAGCCATGCAATCCGAGATAGGATCCATGTATGAAAACAAAGTGTGGACTTTGACAGACTTGCCCGAGGATCGACGAACGATAGAAAACAAATGGATCTTTAAGAAGAAGACGGACGCGGATGGTAATGTTACCATCTATAAAGCTCGACTTGTCGCTAAGGGTTATCGACAAATTCAAGGGGTTGACTACGATGAGACTTTCTCTCTCGTAGCAAAGTTGAAGTCCGTCCGAATCATGTTAGCAATTGACGCATACTATGATTATGAGATATGGCAAATGGACGTCAAAACGGCATTCCTTAATGGCTATCTTAAGGAAGAACTGTATATGATGCAGCCGGAAGGTTTTGTCAATCCTAAGAATGCTAACAAGGTATGCAAGCTCCAGCGCTCCATCTATGGGCTGGTGCAAGCATCTTGGAGTTGGAACATTCGCTTTAATGAAATGATCAAAGCGTTTGGGTTTATGCAGACTTATGGAGAAGCCTGCGTTTACAAGAAAGTGAGTGGGAGCTCTGTAGCATTTCTCATATTATATGTGGATGACATACTTTTGATGGGAAATGATATAGAACTTTTGGACAGCATTAAGGCCTACTTGAATAAGTGTTTTTCAATGAAGGACCTTGGAGAAGCTGCTTACATATTAGGCATCAAGATCTATAGAGATAGATCGAGACGCCTCATAGGTCTTTCACAAAGCACATACCTTGATAAGATATTGAAGAAGTTCAATATGGATCAGTCCAAGAAGGGGTTCTTGCCTGTGTTGCAAGGTGTTAAATTGAGCTCGGCTCAATGTCCGACCACGACAAAAGATAGAGAAAAGATGAGTGTCGTCCCCTATGCCTCGGCCATAGGGTCTATCATGTATGCCATGCTGTGTACCAGACCTGATGTAAACCTTGCCGTAAGTTTGGTAGGAAGGTACCAAAGTAATCCGGCATGGAACACTGGACAACGGTCAAGAATATCCCGGAGTACCTAAAAAGGACTAAGGACATGTTTCTCGTTTATGGAGGTGATGAAGAGCTCATCGTAAAGGGTTACGTCGACGCTAGCTTCGACACAGATCTGGATGACTCTAAGTCACAAACCGTATACGTGTATATTTTGAATGGAGGGGCAGTAAGCTGGTGCAGTTGCAAGCAAAGCGTCGTGGCGGGATCTACATGTGAAGCGGAGTACATGGCAGCCTCGGAGGCAGCGCATGAAGCAATCTGGATGAAGGAGTTCATCACCGACCTAGGAGTCATACCCAATGCGTCGGGGCCGATGACTCTCTTCTGTGACAACACTGGAGCTATTGCCCTAGCCAAGGAGCCCAGGTTTCACAAGAAGACCAGACACATCAAGCGTCGCTTCAACTCCATTTGTGAAAATGTTCAAGATGGAGACATAGATATTTGCAAAGTGCATACGAATCTGAATGTCACAGATCCATTGACTAAACCTCTTCCGCGAGCAAAACATGATAAACACCAGAACTCCATGGGTGTTCAATTCATCACAATGTAACTAGATTATTGACTCTAGTGCAAGTGGGAGACTGTTGGAAATATGCCCTAGAGGCAATAATCAAATGGTTATTATTATATTTCCTCGTTCATGATAATTGTCTATTATTCATGCTATAATTGTGTTATCCGGAAATCATAATACATGTGTGAATACATAGACCATAACATGTCCCTAGTGAGCCTCTAGTTGACTAGCTCGTTGATCAACAGATAGTCATGGTTTCCCGACTATGGACATTGGATGTCATTGATAACGGGATCACATCATTAGGAGAATGATGTGATGCACAAGACCCAATCCTAAGCATAGCACAAGATCGTGTAGTTCATTTGCTAGAGCTTTTCCAATGTCAATTATCATTTCCTTAGACCATGAGATCATGTAACTCCCGGATGCCATAGGAGTGCTTTGGGTGTACCAAACGTCACAACGTAACTGGGTGACTATAAAGGTATACTACAGGTATCCCCGAAAGTATCTGTTGGGTTGACATGGATCGAGACTGGGATTTGTCACTCCGTATGACGGAGAGGTATCTCTGGGCCCACTCGGTAATGCATCATCATAATGAGCTCAATGTGACCAAGTGTTTGGTCACAGGATCATGCATTACGATACGAGTAAAGTGACTTGCCGGTAACGAGATTGAACGAGGTATTGGGATACTGACAATCGAATCTCGGGCAAGTAACATACCGATTGACAAAGGGAATTGTATACGGGATTACTTGAATCCTCGACATCGTGGTTCATTCGATGAGATCATCATGGAACATGTGGGAGCTAACATGGGTATCCAGATTCCACTGTTGGTTATTGGCCGGAGAGTCGTCTCGGTCATGTCTGCATGTCTCCCGAACCCGTAGGGTCTACACACTTAAGGTTCGGTGACGCTAGGGTTGTAGAGATATTAGTATGTGATAACCCGAAAGTTGTTTGGAGTCCCAGATGAGATCCCGAACATCACAAGGAGTTTCGGAATGGTCCGGAGGTGAAGATTTATATATAGGAAGTCCAGTTTCGGCCACCGGAAAAGTTTCAGGGGTCACCAGTATTGTACCGGGACCACCGGAAGGGTCCCGGGGGTCCACCGGGTGGGGCCACCTATCCCGGAGGGCCCCGTGGGTTGAAGAGGGAAGGGAACCAGCCCCTGGTGGGCTGGTGCGCCCCCCCTTGGGCCTCCCCCTGCGCCTAGGGTTGGAAACCCTAGGGGTGGGGGGCGCCCCACTTGGCTTGGGGGGCAAGTCCCCCCCCTTGGCCGCTGCCCCTCTTGAGATTCAATCTCTAGGGGGCCGGCGCCCCCAGGGCCCCTATATAAAGAGGAGGGAGGGAGGGCTATGCAACCCTGCTCCTGGCGCCTCCCTCTCCCTCCGTAACACCTCTCCCTCTCGCTGAGCTTGGCGAAGCCCTGCCGAGATCGCTGCTACTTCCACCACCAGGCCGTTGTGCTGCTGGATCTCCATCAGTCTCTCCCTCCCCCTTGCTGGATCAAGAAGGAGGAGACGTCTTCCCCAACCGTACGTGTGTTGAACGCGGAGGTGCCGCCCGTTCGGCACTAGGATCTTCGGTGATTTGGATCTCGACGAGTATGACTCCCTCAACCTCGTTCTCTTGAACGCTTCCACTCGCGATCTACAAGGGTATGTAGATGCACTCCTCTCTCTCGTTGCTAGATGACTCCATAGATTGATCTTGGTGAAGCATACAAAATTTTATTTTCTGCAACGTTTCCCAACACATGCCCCAGCTCAGGAGGCGGTTGCCGCTGCATCTCGGTACGACCCCAGCTACAACTACGGATATCAGCCAGGCGGTCCTTGGTATTAGACCAACTTAGGCCAAAAGCCCAAGCTTGGGGGAGTACATATTTCACACCGACTTCACATTCATGTTCACACACTAGTGGTCGGTGCTCATACTCTTTCATTGTATTATCCATGTTAGTTTAAATTTCTTATTCTAGTTTTCTTCTTGTGTGTTTTGATAAACCTTAAAGAAAAACCAAAAAAAAATAGTTAGCTTAATTTCTTTGCCTGTAGTAGAAATTAAAATGAAAACCCAAAAAGATTTCTTGTTCTTCTTTTTACTTGTTGGGAGCTTTCCCGTGTAAATAGTTTTATTTTCTTTTCTTTCCTTTGGGGGTCGAGAAGACCATATTGAAAATGCTTACTGGCTCTCATATGCATGATTGTTTATTTAACTTGGAGCCCATATTACGTTGTCTTCTCTTTTGAGTTGAATGCTTGCAGATTCTAGCTTAGTCCAATGCACATGCACTCTTATTATTATACACATTGTTCGTTCGTGCAAGTGAAAGGCAATAATGACGATAAATGATGGACTTACTGAGATAAGAAAAGCTGGTATGAACTCGACCTCTCTTGTTTTTGTAAATATGATGAGTTCATCGTTTCTGATTCAGATTATTATGAGGTAAACATATTTGCAATGAAATTTAGAGATTATAGTTGCTTGTGCCATGCTTGATTAGCTATGAGTTATAATGGTTTACCTTGCATGCCAACATGCTATTAGAATGATTATGATGTGGTATGATGGGATGGTATCCTCCTTTGAATAAATTGAGTGACTCGACTTGGCACATGTTCATGCATGTAGTTGAAACAAATCAACATAGCCTTCATGATATTTATGTTCATGGTAGATTATATCCTACTCATGCTTGTATCGGTGTAAATTAATTTTAATGCATGTTTATGACTGTTGTCGCTCTCTTAGTTGGTCACTTCCCAGTCTTTTGCTAGCCTTCACCTCTACTAAGCGGGAATACTGCTTGTGCATCCAAACTCCTTAAACCCCAAAGTTGTTCCATATGAGTCCACTATACCTTCCTATATGCGGTATTTACCTGCCGTTCCAAGTAAATTTGTATGTGCCAAACTCCAAACCTTCAAATGAAATTCTATTTTGTACGCTCGAGCAGCTCATGTTTCAACTAGGTCTTCCTATATCTTCCATGCTAGGTGGGTTATTCTCAAGAGGAGTGGACTCCGCTCCTCATTCATGAGAAAGGGCCCGTAACCGGGATGCCCAGTCCCATGATCCAAAAAGATCAAAGCAAATCAAAATAATTAAACAAAACTCTCCCAGGGCTGTTGTTAGTTGGAGGCACTCATTGTTTCGAGCAAGCCATGGATTGATGCTTGTTGGTGGTTGGGGGAGTATAAACCTTTACCATTCTATTTGGGAACTGCCTATAATGCATGTAGTATGGAAGATACATCCATCTCATAGTTGTTGCGTTGACAACAAAAGTATGCCTCTCAAAATATTATTCAACCTCTATTTTAAAATCAAGCTCTAGCACCTCTACAAATCCATGCTTCCCTCTGCGAAGGGCCTATCTATTTACTTTTATGTTATGTCATCACCCTTCTTATTAAAAAGCACCCGCTGGAGAGCACACTGTCATTTGCATTCATTACTATTGATTTATATTGGGTAAGACTTGACTGGATCTCTTTTACCATGAATTACAATGTTTAGTCAGTCCTTAATCTTTAAAGGTGCTCTGCATTTATGTTTTGCAGTCTCAGAAAGGGCTAGCGAGATTCCATTTTGTTATATCATGTTATGATTGTTTTGAGAAAGTGTTGTCATTCGAGTTTTATTATTATGGCTCGCTAGCTGATTATGTTATTGATATGAGTAATTGTAAGACCTAGGTGTTATTGTGATGTCAGGACCCCGACTCAATGCCACATCGATCTAGCATGTAACACCTCATATCACTTTGCGGCCTCACGCACGGTATTCCCATGGGTGTCGCCTTACCTTTGCCCGGGACCGTTTGCGCCTTTTGGCACACGTATATGACAGTGTCGCTAGCATCCATATGATAAGGAGCCCGGGCTGACATGGCTAGTCGTAAACCCAAAGTGGCACAGACTTACAGGGACAAGCATCCATGACCCAGCATCGAACGTGTCGGTCATCAGCGAGTGAATCCAGGCTGTAGCACTGGGCTAGCAGGACTCCGGTGAACCGGGCTGTAGCGGGCTAACAGGACTCTGGTATTCATCGCGTGACATTTCCCCGAAGGGACAGACACAGGAACGAAGAAGGACACATGCCGGCCAGCCTAAGTGTTCCGGAGCAGTAGCAAGCTACCATGGCTCAGTGAAACACTAGGAGACATTTCCCCGTAAGAGAGGCTACTAAAGATAAACAACTAGATGGTCAGATCCCACACATACCAAGCATTTCAAAACATACACACAATATGCTTGATATGTGCAAATACAACATGGCATCACAACATGACTCTATGACTCAAGTATTTATGCAATAGGCTCCGAGGAGCAAGATATTACAAACAGGGGTCTCACGACCCAACATTCAGAGCATACAAGTCAAAGCACAAGCGGAAGCTATCATGTCTGAGTACAGACATCTAGAAATGAAAAAGGCTGAGAAGCCTGACTATCTACCAGATCCTGTCGGGGCACAAGATCATAGCTGAGGTATCAAGCTAAACGTCGAAGTCCACGTGGAACTACTAGTGAGACTGAAGTCTCTCTGCAAAAACATAAAATAGGCAAACGTGAGTACAAATGTACCCAGCAAGACTTACATCAGATCTATCTACATATGCATCATTTTCAACAAGGGGATGATGGAGTTTAACTGCAGCAAGCCAGCTTTGACTCGGTGGCTATCCTAAGCTACGACTGCAAGCGACTCTTTTGAGGTGGCGCACACGAGTCCACATATTCACCATATCAATACACCACTATGGATCCGCTCCCGTCTCCCTACGAGAATGCCATCCATAGCACTCACGCTTATCTTGCGTATTTTAGAGTATCCACTTTCACTTGTCTATGAACCGATATAAGCAACCCAGAAGTCCTTTTCCGCGGACACGGCTATTCGAATAGATGATATTAACCGTGCAGGGGTGTACTTCTTCATAAATGTTTCCACCACTTAGCGTCTGCACATGACATGTGCTCGGCAGACTTCAAGCGAAAGCCGACGTGGGTGTAGACCACGACCTACCTAAACACTCAAGTCTCTAGTCCAGGTTTATCGCCTATTCGGGTTCCATCCATGAGGAGATCCGGCCGGAGTTTCGCTCACAGCCCCAAACGATGTGAACAGGGTTCCGTGACACCAAACGGGTGCCCGGTTTACCCGGCCACGTGCCTACCGCATCACAGCCCACCCCTACGGTCAGCGCTGTCCACGGCCTCCAGCATACTACAAACACCAGAAACTACTTGCAACTCCTGGACAGAGGACAAGGGTGAATAAGAAGTCGAGCGGGGTCATATTTCAGGGCCCAATGTATGGTAGTAGCTGAATCATGGATCACAAACACAGAACTCAGTTCCTGAGGACGGCTTCAATGAGACAACCCACCATGTACTCCTACATGGCCTCTCACCAACACCTTTTACCAAATCGTGTTCACACACTTAGCTCACACATAGTAGGACATGTTCACACACCTCTGATTCATCCCCGATGAATCAGACCTGACTCAACTCTAAGCAGTAGCAGGCATGACAAACAAGCATGAATGAGTAGGCACATCAGGGCTCAAACAACTCCTACTCATGCTAGTGGGTTTCATCTATTTACTGTGGCAATGACAGGTCATGCAAAGGATAAAGGGGTTCAGCTACCGCAGCAAGTAACAGATGAATCGTTATTGTCCTAATGCAGTAAAAGAGAGCAGGAGCGAGAGAGTGGGATTGTATCGGAATGAACAAGGGGGTTTTGCTTGCCTGGCACTTCTGAAGATAGCATTGAGTCTTCATCAGTGTCAACGATCACATCATCGGTATCACGTCTATCTAGAGGGGACAATTACCGGCAACATAGAAGGGAACACAATCAATGCAATGCACAATATGACACATGATCATGACATGGCAAAATGAATGTGTTATGAGCTAATGCAACTAGCAATAGATTAAATGAAGTTGGTTTGAATACAAGATTCAAATTCAAACTCCATATGTGATTATGTAAATGCCCTTTAATTGATTTGTGCTAAACAGCAGATATAAGTTGTTCTAACATGCATGAAAATGGTACAGATGGATTCCTTGAATTTTTTTGATAATTTTTCATATATAAATTATTTCATTTGGAGTTACGGTTAATTTTCTATGATTTATTGAAGTTTTAGCTATTTTCTGGAATTTTCTGATTATTTATAAAATAAACTAAATTCCGGAAAATGAATATTGCGTCAGCATGACCTCACCCTGACGTCATCAGGTCAACAGGGCGGTCCAGGTCAAACCTGACATGTGGGGTCCGCACGTCAGTGACACGGGTTAAACAGGGGGTTTAGTTTAGCTTAATTAAAGATTAGGGCACTAGGGCCCACATGTCAGTGTCAACAGGGGGGGTAATTAAATTAAAATAAACTAAACTAATTAACAGGGGGGCTGGCCCCACCTGTCATCGACCCAGGGGGGGGGGTCAAACCCCTGGTCAGCAGGGCCTAACCCGCCGGCGGCTTGACGCCGGCGAGGCCGAGACGACGGAGACCTTCGGGTTTCTTGCTCCGGCATCCAAACGCCGCGCGGAGAGGCTCTGTGGGTTCCTAGCGCTCGTGCGCATCCGGAGAAGGCGACGGAAGGACGCGGGGTGGTCAGCGCTCGCCGGAGCGGGGCTTACGGCGGCGGCCGGAGCTTCGGGTTCGAGCAGGGCGAGGCCACAGAGGACGGGAGGGATGGTTAAGGGGCTCGCCGAGCTCCTGAAGATGCTAGGAGCACGGTGCCGTGCTTGGTTTCGAGCCTTGCTGTCTGCAGTGACGGCGGCGACATCGCCGGCGGCGGGGAGCGCTCGGCTCCGGTGGTTGATGCGGCTAGGGGGCGAATTAGGCAACGAGGCATGGGGGAAATGATGCAGCGGCTCACCGCGGTTCTTCTGGTGCTGCTGGCGAGGCAGGGGAGGCACGGGGACCGGCGAATCGACGGCGGGGATCACCGGCACCCGAGGTCGGAAACGGCAGCGTTGGAGATGCAGCAGAGCTTCTGGCGCCGCGTGACTCGATGGAGAGGACGACGACGTCGTGGCGAAGCTCGGGATCACGTCGGAGAGGTGGGGCAGTGGCTGTGGGTGCGGGGTTACGGCAGCGCGTCCATGGAGGCTTCGGCCATGGCGGGGAACGGGCGAGGAGAGGCGTAGGGGGGCGAATGGGGTGTCGGCGAGGTCGGGGCGACGACCAGGAGATGATCCACGCGGCGCAACGGCGACCAGGGCGATGCAGAGAGGCTGGGTGGTGCGTGGCGAGCTCGGGCGCGCCATGCTCACCTCCCTGCCTGCTCTGGCAAGGGGAAGCAGCTGGCTGGCGCGGGCCAGCACAGTGCTGGGCCGGCCAGTGGGCTGCCAGGTAAGTGGCCAGGTAAAACTCTCTCTCTCTCTCTCTTTCTGTTTTAATTCTGTTTTCTATTTCGCAGGTTTGTTTTGAATTTGGTTTTGAAACCAATTCAATTTATTTTGCTTCTGACAATATTTTTAGGAGCTAAAAGAATTAAAACAATGCTCCACAAAAATATTTCAGAATTATTGGACCTATATTTATTTAACAGTAGATATAAGTCCAATTCAAATAGCTATTGATTTAATTCAAATACCCAAAATAAATGTTTCTGAGATACCGAAAATATTGGTTTGGATTTTACCTCTTGCCAATATTTCCAGAGGATAACAAGAACATTTTCTTGGACTTATTTGAAGCAATTTTTATCTTGATCATTTTTTAAAGGATTCTGAGGCTTTGAAAATTCCTCAATTCAAATTTCATTTGAATTTAAACATGATGCAGCAACCAAGCTAGTCCAAGGCCAGGGTAAAGCTAGGGATGTGACAACTCACCCCTACTAAATAAGAATCTCGTCCCGAGATTCAAGTCGTGAGGTAAGAAAACAGAGGGACACAAGCTAACACGATCTTCATGATCCGATCGCCCTTCTGGTAGATGTTGATCTTGGTACCTTTGCCTTCGAGGTCTTTGTCCAACACGATGACGACAGAAAGAAATTCTACAGGAATCGATCTTCTCGAAGATCGAGCAACTCGGGATCAACTCACGGAATGAGACATTAATACATCTCGCGGGCTGAGACACGACGCAAACATCCAAAGGGATGGGGTGAAACAGATGAGGAAGATTCACTAGGTAGACAACAATTCCACACCTAAGAAGGTGGTAACCGATTGCCAACGTAGCGAGGAGTTGAGTTGCCATGATGCCATAACGATGCACCTTAGGGAAGGTGACTCGTAGAAATATTCCCTTAAGTGGCAAAAAGAATTACTTTTGATTCAGAGATCATTGAAACTCTTTAAACCAGCCTAAGACAATTCTCGAGCGATCGTTTGGAGGGGGTCGGTAGAATGGCATACTCAAACTTGGATGATGTGGATTACCTTGTTGAAGACAACGCAATGGATGAATTTGCTTATCACCGGAAATGGAAGAGACCCATGGTAGAATGGCACATTGGTGGTGCAAGCTGGGAACAAAATGCAAATGTTGGGAATGATTCTGGTAACTGGGGAAGAGCCCAACAATAGAGAGTGAATTCACTGTTTAAAAGGTCATAGCATTGTCGAGGAAACCGGGAGGAATCCTAGTTAGAGCCGATGATAACACGTAGCGCTTGTGCGTGCTCTCAAGAACTTGAGCATTTCCATAATCATCAAGGTTTTACCAACATCCGTGTCAAGGATGCTGACAACACAACATACTACCATGATGAATAGCGATGGACGATGCAGATGCAAAGGAGGATAACACTTTCTCCGATTTCACCTTAGCGAGCCAAGGAACAAAATCTGGACGATCGACCGAGAGACATTTAGCATTCCGCTTCTAATGTTCTCCTTGATGTGCTAGCGTAACCATTCATAGATATGGTTTGATATCTAGAACATCAAGTAAAAAGGTCGGACTTCGGGATCTCAGAAATCCATAGGGGCAACTAGGGAGTAAATCCTACGAAATCCTTAGGGGAGGTGGCCAACTTCTTCAATCAAGATACTACAATAATAGGTCTTCCGGTTGGGTGTGTTGGCCACTACATCCACTTTACCGGTTATCGAGGGACCAATATTATAGTTCTTGGAAAATGTTCCAACCATCATATCTGCCTGAGATTCAGATCTGGTTGGTGTCAGGATATTCCAGACTCATCGAGTCTAGGAAGACAAATGAAAGTTTGCAACACAATTCGACGAGACAACGCTGCGAGATTCTCGGGGAATGAACTACGATAGTAAGCTCCAAAACATGAGCTGGTTCTGCTACAAACATGTGAACACGCTGTCCCAGACAAACATGACCACGTGGTAGTCTTATAATAAAACACTACCGAGTTCAGGTGGGGAACCATCAACGAGGATATCAAAATCCTTGCATAAGGCATGCTCTTAAGAAGGAACTTCTTCTCCTTGAACAAATCAATCAGTGGCTTGGTGTGCTCGGAACACATATGGAATGAAGGTTGCAAGTCTCCAGACCACAGAATACTTCGCACGTATGCATGACTGACTTGGGATGATTCCAGAGGAAGCAAAACTAACTTTCTCAAATCCACGGCGGCAACTTTCACCAAATGCACGTGTATAAGAGGAAGTCACTCCTTTCATCAAACACATACTTCATGAGTTAGCATGAAGAAATGCTTTCAGAAGTTTCCAACACTAACTTGTTGTCCAACAAGATCATGGAGGAGATAAGGATGTTGTCAATGGGCTCAACAACAATTCATCTAGGTTTCCTTTTAAAAGGAATTCCATAGTTAAGTGAACACGGTGATAGCATTGGTCAGGCCAAAGATGTAATGGTGTATGCTCGAGGGATCAACCACGAATAAGACAACATTACGAGCATCATTGGTACTGATTTGATTTGACGATAGCCCACACTCAAATCAAAGGATTGATAAGCCAATAGGTCCAGCAACTGATCACAGGGACCAATCGATGAAGATATCATCTTTCTTCAACACACACTACACAAGATTATCCCTTTGGAACGAACTAAGTCAGGCAAGCTTTTATCCTCCAACTCTCCAAGTTGTTGTCTAGCTTAACCAACTAGCTCAGGGATATCTAACACCGATTCTTGGAGAGAAGGTGGTTCACAAGAAACCAACTTGATCACGAGCTCAACATAACGGTCAGGTGACGACCTGGTGATACTTCCGAGAAGATATTCAGAAAATCATGAACCACCGGTATGTTACTAAGCTCGAGAACAATCTCGCTTTTGAGGGCAAGACAATATGATCAAATGAGTGAGGACTTGACAAGATCCTAACTCATCAATCGAAGGGTGCACCGAAATAAGGACTAGGTAGCACGATCAGTCTTAGAAGGATGATTCAAAAACCAACATGCTAAGAATGAAATTATTATCCTTTAACTACCAAGCACGAGGTTGCTGGGGGTATTGATTTCACACATCACAATTCATTTGTCGGTATTCCGGTTGCATCAACACGAGGGCCGAGGAATGACTAATGATGGTGAGAAGTATCACTACGTCAAAATTCATGAGAGTTGGTGCAGTTCTCATGACAATTCTGACATAAAGGGGGTAATACTCCAAGGTAGAACAAAACCAAAAGCTGGATTGGCATTTGATCTGCGGAATACAACTACTTTGACCCAATCCTAGATATGGATGAGGTACTGGAGTTTGTTTCTCCTAGTCATTCCGAACTAGAACGGCTTGACGGACCACAAGAATAACGAGCATCGGTGAACACGAATGCACGACATCAACTTGAGTATCAACTGCTGGACAAGGGTCAAATACAACTACAGAGGGACAACTCAAAAGAACATATGATTTCCTGAGTTGTGGATGCATGGTTCAGCATGTCGAACCAAGTTCAACATAATTCTTCCGGATAACCCATGCAGAAAGGTTGAGCTGGCAGAGTCACAATATAGCATGGAGAACTCATCAAGAGCACTTTTGTTATCATCTTTTGGTTCAGAAGAACTCCTGCCAAGAATGGTTCATGGTAATTGGAAGAAGGATGTACCACGAACCTCGAGGACTATCGCAAAGGTTACTACTATCCTAAAGGGACTAGCAAACACTATCAACATGAAGTAAGTAGGGTGAATCTCGGGTTCAAAACCCAAGGAGTAGAATACCTACTACTAAGTGGCATCACGGGATGCTTTCGAGAATAAAAGCCAGAATCATCACACTGGGACACAAAACATGGCTAGACTACTAGATGATCCCCTGAGACACCTAGGGTCATAATAATAACTCCAACATAAAGGTCGAGGCAGTAGAGTACCTCAACTCAACAATTTGTGTGATTAACCTGGCCTAAAAGACATTGAAACCAGAGGAAAAGGATTTTGCAAATGCATCAGACTCTTTAGAAACCTGGGATGACTCGGACAGCATAACGGCTGTAAATGCTCAGAAAAGATTTGAGACATTCACAAAAATGGTGGCATAACCACTCAGAAGCACAATATCAAGGTTTCGAGATCAACAATTAGCATATGGAAGTAATCGGAACTGAAACGAGGCTTAAGTCCAACAATCTATAAGTCTACGGATTAGTAACACGTGATCCTGATAGAAAGAGGAGATAGCCTAGTTCCTTAACCCCCGTAGAAGAGAAGATGATGACTCAGATCAGAAGGCATAAGGTATAAGGAGTAAAAAGAGCCTTACGTTCCATCCCACAATCAATTCCCTTATATAGCTAAAGAATTTCTAGACTCAACTTCGACCAGTTTGGCTTGGTAATCCTACAGGCAGTCAAGCTCTGATACCAGCGCTGTCAGGACCCCGACTCAATGCCACATCGATCTAGCATGTAACACCTCATATCACTTTGCGGCCTCACACACGGTATTCCCACGGGTGTCGCCTTACCTTTGCCCGGGACCGTTTGCGCCTTTTGGCACACGTATATGACAGTGTCGCTAGCATCCATATGATAAGGAGCCCGGGTTGACATGGCTAGTCGTAAACCCAAAGTGGCACAGACTTACAGGGACAGGCATCCATGACCCAGCATCGAACGTGTCGGTCATCAGCGAGTGAATCCAGGCTGTAGCACTGGGCTAGCAGGACTCCGGTGAACCGGGCTGTAGCGGGCTAAAAGGACTCTGGTATTCATCGCGTGACATTTCCCCGAAGGGACAGACACAGGAACGAAGAAGGACACATGCCGGCCAGCCTAAGTGTTCCGGAGCAGTAGCAAGCTACCATGGCTCAGTGAAACACTAGGAGACATTTCCCCGTAAGAGAGGCTACTAAAGATAAACAACTAGATGGTCAGATCCCACACATACCAAGCATTTCAAAACATACACACAATATGCTCGATATGTGCAAATACAACATGGCATCACAACATGACTCTATGACTCAAGTATTTATGCAATAGGCTCCGAGGAGCACGATATTACAAACAGGGGTCTCACGACCCAACATTCAGAGCATACAAGTCAAAGCACAAGCGGAAGCTATCATGTCTGAGTACAGACATCTAGAAATGAAAAAGGCTGAGAAGCCTGACTATCTACCAGATCCTGTCGGGGCACAAGATCGTAGCTGAGGTATCAAGCTAAACGTCGAAGTCCACGTGGAACTACTAGTGAGACTGAAGTCTCTCTGCAAAAACATAAAATAGGCAAACGTGAGTACAAATGTACCCAGCAAGACTTACATCAGATCTATCTACATATGCATCATTTTCAACAAGGGGATGATGGAGTTTAACTGCAGCAAGCCAACTTTGACTCGGTGGCTATCCTAAACTACGACTGCAAGCGACTCTTTTGAGGTGGCGCACACGAGTCCACATATTCACCATATCAATACACCACTATGGATCCGCTCCCGTCTCCCTACGAGAACGCCATCCATAGCACTCACGCTTATCTTGCGTATTTTAGAGTATCCACTTTCACTTGTCTATGAACTGATATAAGCAACCCAGAAGTCCTTTTCCGCGGACACGGCTATTCGAATAGATGATATTAACCCTGCAGGGGTGTACTTCTTCATACATGTTTCCACCACTTAGCGTCTGCACACGACATGTGCTCGGCGGACTTCAAGCGAAAGCCGACGTGGGTGTAGACCACGACCTACCTAAACACTCAAGTCTCTAGTCCAGGTTTATCGCCTATTCGGGTTCCATCCATGAGGAGATCCGGCCGGAGTTTCGCTCACAGCCCCAAACGATGTGAACAGGGTTCCGTGACACCAAACGGGTGCCCGGTTTACCCGGCCACGTGCCTACCGCATGACAGCCCACCCCTACGGTCAGCGCTGTCCACGGCCTCCAGCATACTACAAACACCAGAAACTACTTGCAACTCCTGGACAGAGGACAAGGGTGAATAAGAAGTCGAGCGGGGTCATATTTCAGGGCCCAATGTATGGTAGTAGCTGAATCATGGATCACAAACATAGAACTCAGTTCCTGAGGACGGCTTCAATGAGACAACCCACCATGTACTCCTACATGGCCTCTCACCGACACCTTTTACCAAATCGTGTTCACACACTTAGCTCACACATAGTAGGACATGTTCACACACCTCTGATTCATCCCCGATGAATCAGACCTGACTCAACTCTAAGCAGTAGCAGGCATGACAAACAAGCATGAATGAGTAGGCACATCAGGGCTCAAACAACTCCTACTCATGCTAGTGGGTTTCATCTATTTACTGTGGCAATGACAGGTCATGCAAAGGATAAAGGGGTTCAGCTACCGCAGCAAGTAACAGATGAATCGTTATTGTCCTAATGCAGTAAAAGAGAGCAGGAGCGAGAGAGTGGGATTGTATCGGAATGAACAAGGGGGTTTTGCTTGCCTGGCACTTCTGAAGATAGCATTCAGTCTTCATCAGTGTCAACGATCACATCATCGGTATCACGTCTATCGAGAGGGGACAATTACCGGCAACATAGAAGGGAACACAATCAATGCAATGCACAATATGACGCATGATCATGACATGGCAAAATGAATGTGTTATGAGCTAATGCAACTAGCAATAGATTAAATGAAGTTGGTTTGAATACAAGATTCAAATTCAAACTCCATATGTGATTATGTAAATGCCCTTTAATTGATTTGTGCTAAACAGCAGCTATAAGTTGTTCTAACATGCATGAAAATGGTACAGATGGATTCCTTGAATTTTTCTGATAATTTTTCATATATAAATTATTTCATTTGGAGTTACGGTTAATTTTCTATGATTTATTGAAGTTTTAGCTATTTTCTGGAATTTTCTGATTATTTATAAAATAAACTAAATTCCAGAAAATGAATATTGCGTCAGCATGACCTCACCCTGATGTCATCAGGTCAACAGGGCGGTCCAGGTCAAACCTGACATGTGGGGTCCACACGTCAGTGACACGGGTTAAACAGGGGGTTTAGTTTAGCTTAATTAAAGATTAGGGCACTAGGGCCCACATGTCAGTGTCAGCAGGGGGGGTAATTAAATTAAAATAAACTAAACTAATTAACAGGGGGGCTGGCCCCACCTGTCATCGACCCAGGGGGGGGTCAAACCCCTGGTCAGCAGGGCCTAACCCGCCGGCGGCTTGACGCCGGCGAGGCCGAGACGGCGGAGACCTTCGGGTTTCTTGCTCCGGCGTCCAAACGCCGCGCGGAGAGGCTCTGTGGGTTCCTAGCGCTCGTGCGCATCCGGAGAAGGCGACGGAAGGACGCGGGGTGGTCAGCGCTCGCCGGAGCGGGGCTTGCGGCGGCGGCCGGAGCTTCGGGTTCGAGCGGGGCGAGGCCACAGAGGACGGGAGGGATGGTTAAGGGGCTCGCCGAGCTCCTGAAGATGCTACGAGCACGGTGCCGTGCTCGGTTTCGAGCCTTGCTGTCTGCAGTGACGGCGGCGACATCGCCGGCGGCGGGGAGCGCTCGGCTCCGGTGGTTGATGCGGCTAGGGGGCGAATTAGGCAACGAGGCATGGGGGAAACGATGCAGCGGCTCACCGCGGTTCTTCTGGTGCTGCTGGCGAGGCAGGGGAGGCACGGGGACCGGCGAATTGACGGCGGGGATCACCGGCACCCGAGGTCGGAAACGGCGGCGTTGGAGATGCAGCAGAGCTTCTGGCGTCGCGTGACTCGATGGAGAGGACGACGACGTCGTGGCGGAGCTCGGGATCACGTCGGAGAGGTGGGGCAGTGGCTGTGGGTGCGGGGTTACGGCAGCGCGTCCATGGAGGCTTCGGCCATGGCGGGGAACGGGCGAGGAGAGGCGTAGGGGGGGCGAATGGGGTGTCGGCGAGGTCGGGGCGACGACCAGGAGACGATCCACGCGGCGCAACGGCGACCAGGGCGATGCAGAGAGGCTGGGTGGTGCGTGGCGAGCTCGGGCGTGCCATGCTCACCTCCCTGCCTGCTCTGGCAAGGGGAAGCAGCTGGCTGGCGCGGGCCAGCACAGTGCTGGGCCGGCCAGTGGGCTGCCAGGTAAGTGGCCAGGTAAAACTCTCTCTCTCTCTCTTTCTGTTTTAATTCTGTTTTCTATTTTGCAGGTTTGTTTTGAATTTGGTTTTGAAACCAATTAAATTTATTTTGCTTCTGAAAATATTTTTAGGAGCTAAAAGAATTAAAACAATGCTCCACAAAAATATTTCAGAATTATTGGACCTATATTTATTTAACAGTAGATATAAGTCCAATTCAAATAGCTATTGATTTAATTCAAATACCCAAAATAAATGTTTTTGAGATACCGAAAATATTGGTTTGGATTTTACCTCTTGCCAATATTTCCAGAGGATAACAAGAACATTTTCTTGGACTTATTTGAAGCAATTTTTATCTTGATCATTTTTTTAAAGGATTCTGAGGCTTTGAAAATTCCTCAATTCAAATTTCATTTGAATTTAAACATGATGCAGCAACCAAGCTAGTCCAAGGCCAGGGTAAAGCTAGGGATGTGACATGTGAGTATGGTTAGTTCATAATATTTGTTGAAACCTGAATGATGGCTTTGCATGTTTACAACAACAAGAGCAAACAGAGTTTGTAAAAGTTTTTCTTTATCACTTTCAGTTTCTCAACTGAATTGCTTGAGGACAAGCAAAGGTTTAAGCTTGGGGGAGTTGATACGTCTCCAACGTATCTACTTTTCAAAACACTTTTGCCCTTGTTTTGGACTCTAAATTGCATGATTTGAATGAAACTAACCCGGACTAACGCTGTTTTCAGCAGAACTGCCATGATGTTGTTTTATGTGTAGAAAAGAAAAGTTCTCGGAATGTCCTGAAAATCCACGGAGGCACTTTTTGGAAAATATAAAAAATACTGGCGAAAGAATCAAGACCAGGGGGCCCACACCCTATCCACGAGGGTGGGGGGAGCACCCCCTCCCCCTGGGCGCGCCCCCTGTCTCGTGGGCCCCCTGGACCTCCACCGACCTCAACTCCAACTCCATATATTCACGTTCGGGGAGAAAAAAATCAAAGAAAAAGTTTCAGCGTGTTTTACGATACGGAGCCGCCGCCAAGCCCTAATCTCTCTCGGGAGGGCTGATCTGGAGTCCGTTCGGGGCTCCGGAGAGGGGGATTCGTCGCCGTCATCATCATCAACCATCCTCCATCACCAATTTCATGATGCTCATCGCCGTGCGTGAGTAATTCCATCGTATGCTTGCTGGACGGTGATGGGTTGGATGAGATTTACCATGTAATCAAGTTAGTTTTGTTAGGGTTTGATCCCTAGTATCCACTATGTTCTGAGATTGATGGTGCTATGACTTTGCTATTCTTAATGCTTGTCACTAGGGCCCGAGTGCCATGATTTCAGATCTGAACCTATTATGTTTTCATGAATATATGTGTGTTCTTGATCCTATCTTGCAAGTCTATAGTCACCTATTATGTGTTATGATCCGACAACCCCGAAGTGACAATAATCGGGATACTTCTCGGTGATGACCATAGTTTGAGGAGTTCATGTATTCACTATGTGTTAATGCTTTGTTCCAGTTCTCTATTAAAAGGAGGCCTTAATATCCCTTAGTTTCCGCTAGGACCCCGCTGCCACGGGAGGGTAGAACAAAAGATGTCATGCAAGTTCTTTTCCATAAGCATGCATGACTATATACGGAATACATGCCTACATTACATTGATGAACTGGAGCTAGTTCTGTGTCACCCTATGTTATAGCTATTACATGAGGAATCACATCCGGCATAATTATCCATCACTGATCCATTGCCTACGAGCTTTTCACATATTGTCCTTCACTTATTTACTTTTCCGTTGCTATTGTTACAATCGCTACCAAACCCAAAAATATTACTTTTGCTACCGTTACCTTTATTATCATACTACTTTGCTGCTAAATACTTTGCTGCAGATACTAAGTTATCCAGGTGTGGTAGAATTGACAACTCAACTGCTAATACTCAAGAATATTCTTTGGCTCCCCTTGTGTTGAATCAATAAATTTGGGTTGAATACTTTACCCTCGAAAGCTGTTGCGATCCCCTACACTTGTGGGTTATCAATAGCCACCACAGAATAGGGGCATCTGGTTCGGCATCCAAGAGGCGATCAAACTCACCCAAGCAGTTCATCGCACCAGCTTAAGAACACCTCTCGCGAGGCTGTTCTTCCCTTGTACTGTTCATCATTAGCCCCTGAGGCAATCCACCACACCACACACTGGAGTAGGGTATTACACCACAACGGTGGCCCGAAACAGTATAAATCTCGTGTCCCTTGTGTTGTTCACCGTTTTAGCTTAGATTCTCATGAGGCGATCGGACGTAGGTCGGTAGGGGAAAGATCTTCGTGTGCAGCCCAGAGTTCGAACCTTTATGGTCTGTCGGAACCCAACATCCGACATTTGGGGCGCCAGGTAGGAGTGCGTCGAAATATTTCTTCCGCTGTTCCGCGTTCGATCTTCCGTCGTGTCCATTGCTGACGCTCGCCGGGCTCGCGCCGAGCATCGGTTTGCTCTCGCCGCCCGCATCGCCCAGACGGCTCCCGTCGGTGGGTGTCCCCGCCGTTCCCCGTCGCCTGCCGCCAATGTCGCCATCGGGCCGGCAGGGAACAAGCAGCAGGCCTTGTCGCTGCATCCTTCGGTGCGGCGGGAAGGCCGTACCGTCACCCCGTCGCTGACTCCAGCTGGTTCGTCGTCCCATGCCCGTCGCGCCCCCACGGACGCGCACGCCGCGTTGCTCTTGGCGCGTGAGCTCCTGCACTACCATCCCGTCGACGACCTCTACGAGGAGTGGCTCACTCACATCACCGAGCTCGTCAGCGCCGCAGGGGGCTCCCCTACGCCGTCCCTCTCGTTGCCTCGCCCTCCGTCCTGCGTAGGAGGCGCAGATCAGGAGGCGCCTCTGCCTCCTCCTCCCCAAGATGGCGTCTTGGCTCCAAGGAGCGCGGCCCCAGGACGAGATCCACCACGTCCGGCGCCCGCGCGACAAGAAAGGAGCTGCCAAGAAATCCCTCGTCCCCAAGAAGGTGCACGCGTGCTCCCGGCACCGGCGCGCCATGACCGCATCCCTGCGCCAGCATGTCAAGACCCCGCGCTGCTCCAGGCAGCTGCGCGCGGGAATCTCCTAGAGCAAGCCCCACATCGGCAGAGAGCTCCGGTGGTCACCGCAGGCTTCCGCGCCTTCACCACCGAGCTACGCAGTGTCGCCTGGCCGGGCAAGTTCAAGCCTGACCCGCGTCCTTGCTACGACGACACTGCAGACCCCGTGGAATTCCTATAGCTCTACGAGCTGGGGATCGAAGCCGCTAACGGAGACGAAAAGGTCATGGCGAACTGGTTTCCCATGGCACTCAAGGACGGCGCCCGCACCTGGCTCCTGAACCTGGCCCCTAGCACGATCTCCTCCTAGGACGAGATGCGCACTCGCTTCATCGCCAACTTCTAGGGCATGCGCGACCGTCCGCCGGCCATGAGTGACCTGCGCCGCATCAAGCAGCAGCTTGGAGAGACCTTGCAGAAGTACATCCAGTGCTTCAACAACGCTCATCTCAAGATTCCCAGGGTGACCGAGGAGGCCATCATCTCAGCGTTCTCTGATGGCGTCCGCGACGTCAAGATGAAGGAGGAGCTAGCGATCCACGTAGATCTTTGTACGTCTCTGGAGCTATTCAACCTGGCGACCAAGTGCGCAAGGGCTGAGGAGGGATGCCTCTCTCTTCTCGAGCTCCCAGCAGCAGACTCAGAAGAGAAGAAAGCCAAGGCCAAGGATGTGAAGCGCAAGGGGGCAGCTGTGCTCGCAGCAGAGCCGGACACAAAGCGCATCAGGGACCAGCCGGAGTCGTCCAAGGGCAGCCCGTACTGTGTGTACCACGATCTCCATAGCCACAACACCAACGAATGCCAAGAGCTCAGGGCCGTGCGAGAAGGCCGAGTCGGTCGACGCCCCGAGCGCAACGATCGGGGCTACGACCGAGGCGGAGCAAGAGGTGGAGGATGATGGGACAACTGTGGCCCTCGCCAAGGTTGGCGTGACCGGCCTCGCGAGGGCCGCTGGCAGGACCAGCCTCGCGAGGGGCTTGGAGAGATCAGCCTCGTGAGTATCGCCCGCAAGGCAACGCAGGACTTCCTCCTCTGCCACCACCACCAAGAAGGAATGAGGACCATCATCAGGACGAGGGGGCTTGTAATGCCCCGGATACAACTTTCCATATTCGTAACTCCAACTCCTGCCTTTTTAGGAGATGCGATATGATATTTCCTTCATGGTTGGGTTTTTGTCTTTTGTTTTGCATTTTGTTCATGGCATTCAGCTCATCTCATAGCATCATGCGCATTGCATCTGCATGTTTTCATAAAACTTGCATCCACTCGTAGTTGCCGCTCCTCACTTCTCTCCGTTGCGTTCGTTGACCATTCCGAGACCAACCATGTTTTTGTTTCCCTCTTGCCCAACCACCTAACCTCTCTTGCCAACTCGCAGTCCCCTCGCGCGCGTGTCCGAATCATCCCCGAACCCGAATCGCACGGTCATGACCGTTGGATTCGAATCATCCCCTAACATCTATAAAACATCTTTGTTTTCTTATTTGGACTTCCTACCTATTTTCGACCGCCCGATTACGATCGGACGGACCGAGTTAACCCTAACATGATCCTACCTGCTATATAAGCAGCTTAACCCTAGATTTTGGGCAGGCTGTCCCATCCATCTCATCGTCGCCGCCACTCCACCAAATCCCCCTCGGTATTCCCCTTCTCCTTGTTTTCCTCCACCCACCAACCAGCCTCCACCTTCCCCTCATCCAGGACCATCTGCTCCTCTACCCGAGCCCCCTGCCTCGCCCCCCAGGCCGCGCCCTCCGGCGACCCAGCCCGCCGGCGACCTCGACACCCAGGCAGTCCCCGTCCGTGCCCCTCCTCCTGTTTCCATCTCCTCGCTCATCTCTAACCTCTCTCTCCCTCGTTGCTTCGCAGAGGACCAACCATGGCACTGTCGAGCTCGTCGTCCTCGGCCCAGGCTGCTTCAGGTCCGCGCGCCGCCATCCCTGCTTCGCCGGACCTCCCTCTCCGCCTCCCCAAGTCGCGCCCTTGCCTGCCAGAGCTCCTGTCGCCGTTGTCGTTGTTCGAGACCTGCGCCTCACTTCCTCCTCGAACCAGAAGGTCGACGCCTCCCCGACCCGAACTGGCCCGGATCCGGCCATCTCCGACGCCCTTGCCCGGATCCCGCTGTGCTTCGGCCAAGTCCCGCCGCGGCAAGCCCTCCAGCGCCAAGTCCCAGCGCTGCTCCATCAGCATCGCGCCCAAGTCCACCGCCGCCGCCATGGATGGCTGTGCCCCGCGCCTGAGCCCCGGTATGCGCCTCCCTTTGCCGGATTTGGACCCTGGCGCCTTCCCGTGCTCCGTTCCGCCCGTTCTGGCCGGTTCCCGCCGATTCCGTCGCCAGGACCCCCCCTGCGTCTTCCTCTCCATCGCCATGGTCCTGCTGCTCTGCTTATGTTCTTCAGAAACGAGAGCAGCAGCTGCTCATTCCGAGCATTGACCGCGCCCCTGCATCCTGCGACCCATGCCAGCCGCAGTGCCTCAAGGCCCAGCCGCTCCCCTTCAGCCCTCCAGCCCACCAGATCCGCTGGCCCAAGGCCCTCTGGTGAGCCTCAGCCTAGCCTCTGTTTGCCCTATGCACTGTTGGGCCAATTAGTTTCGGCCCGTGTAGGTTTTTTTGGCATCTGTGAATTTGTCTAATTTTCCAGGAGTTTGCAGATTTACAGAAAAGCCCTCATGTTCATGCATTTAATTTCTCACAAACCGTGCATCGGATTAAAATGAATTAAATATGTAAAATGCTTGGAATTACATGTACTTTCATAATATCCCAGTTTCATCCATGTTTGAAATGTTTAAAATGCTGTTTGATAATTTTCTCAAATGCCATGCTAAAATGATTTATTTCATAACTAAATAATCGTAGCTCCAATTTTAATAAACTTTATATGTAAATGGGGTGGAAAAATGCCTAGTTTAACTTGTTGCACTTTATTTTCCTGTTTAACAACAATAAAGTATGTTTTAGGGCAGAGCAGTACCAAATCTAAAATATGCACATGAGGATTTTTCAGAAATGTTGTTTGTTGTTCCGGCCTCATTTAAACTTGCCTAGATAGGTAGTTTAATTATGCTTCACCTCTTGCCATGTTTAACAACATTTAATATTGTTGGGTAGCTTAAATAGGAGAGAACTAAATATGTCAATGTGGTGTTTTGTCAATATGCAACTCGTTGCATATTGAGCTCCACTTAACTTGTAGTATTGTTTGTTGCACTTTGCCATGCCATGCCTCTTTAAACCGGATATGTGTCATACTTGATTTTGCTTCATGCCATGATTATGCTTGTGTGTTTACCGTGGTGTTTGCTTCTTTCCGGTTGTGCTCCTTCTCGTTAGTTCTTGTTTTGTTGCGATCGTGAGGGTTCATTCGTCTACGCTTGGTTCGTCTTCGTGGCTTCATCTTCTTCATGGACTCGTTCTTCTTCCTTGCGGGATTTCAGGCAAGATGACCATCACCTTGGATCTCATTACTATCATTGCTATGCTAGTTGCTTCGTTCTATCGCTTTGCTGCGCTACCTATCACTTGTTCTTCAAGCCTCCCAATTTGCCATGTCAGCCTCTAACCTTTTTCACCCTTCCTAGCAAACCGTTGTTTGGTTATGTTACCGCTTTTGCTCAGCCCCTCTTATAGCGTTGTTAGTTGCAGGTGAAGTTGAAGATTGTTCCATGGTGGACAGGATGATGTTGGGATATCACAATATCTCTTATTTAATTAATGCATCTATATACTTGGTAAAGGGTGGAAGACTCGGCCTTATGCCTGGTGTTTTGTTCCACTCTTGCCGCCCTAGTTTCCGTCATACCGGTGTTATGTTCCCGGATTTTGCGTTCCTTACGCGGTTGGCTGATTTATGGGACCCCCTTGACAGTTCGCTTTGAATAAAACTCCTCCAGCAAGGCCCAACCTTGGTTTTACCATTTGCCTCACCACCATCTATACCCTTCCCTTGGGTCGGCCAACCCGAGGGTCATCTTTATTTTAGCCCCCCCGGGCCAGTGCTTCTCTAAGTGCTGGTCCGAACTAAGCTGCCTGCGGGGCCACCTTGGGGAAACTTGAGGTCTCGTTTTACTCGTAGCTAGTCTCATCCGGTGTTGCCCTGAGAACAAGATATGTGCAGCTCCTACCGGGATTGTCGGTGCATCGGGCGGCTTTGCTGGTCTTCTTTTACCATTGTCGAAATGTCTTGTAAACCGGGATTCCGAGACTGATCGGGTCTTCCTGGGAGAAGGAATATCCTTCGTTGATTGCGAGATCTTGTGATGGGCAAAGTTGGGACACCCCTGCAGGGTATAAACTTTCGAGAGCCGTGCCCGCGGTTATGTGGCAGATGGGAATTTGTTAATGTCCGGTTGTAGATAACTTGACACCAAATTCGATTTAAAACGCATCAACCACGTGTGTATCCGTGATGGTCTCTTTTCGGCGGAGTCCGGGAAGTGAACACTGTTTTTGGGTTATGTTTGACGTAAGTAGGAGTTCAGGATCACCTCTTGATCATTGCTAGCTTCACGACCGTTCCGTTGCTTCTCTTCTCGCTCTCATTTGCGTATGTTAGCCACAATATATGCTTAGTCGCTGCTGCAACCTCACCACTTTACCCCTTCCTTACCCATTAAGCTTTGCTAGTCTTGATACCCACGGTAATGGGATTGCTGAGTCCTCGTGGCTCATAGATTACTACAAACAATTGTAGGTACAGGTTATGCGATGATCATGATGCGAGAGCGATGTTTGCTTGTTTTGGAGTTCTTCTTCTGCTTCTTCTTCGATCAGGGGATAGGTTCCAGGTCGGCAGCCTGGGCTAGCAGGGTGGATGTCATTTGAGTTTCTGCTTGTGTTTCATCCGTAGTCGGATGGTGCTCTTATGTAAGATGATGTTGTATTCGTGTGGCATTGTATGCCTTTTGTATGTATCCCCAGCTATTATGTAATGTTGATGTAATGATATCCACCTTGCAAAAGCGTGTCAATATGCGGTTCTATCCTTGGTGGGACCTTCGTGTCTCTTTAGGATAGTATCGCATATTGGGCGTGACATGTTGGTATCAGAGCCTCGACCGACCATAGGAGCCCCCTTGTTTGTTGGCCGTTGTTGAGTCTAGAAGAAAACTATTTTGAGTCTTAGGATTATATATATCAGAGAGTCTGATTCTTTTTACTCCTCAGCCCCCTTCGTTGCTCTGGTGAGGACTCTCGACGTAGATGTTTTGTCTTTCCTCTCCTCAATTTTTTCACAATTTTTTTTAGGGTCACGCGAGTATCTTGGGATCGTTCCGATAGTCTTGTGACGAGAACATTGTTCTTGGTGCCTCCTGACATTTAGGGGTTGTGGCCGTGTCCCGGGGAGTTGAGCTCCGAGGTGTTGTCGTCACAATTTTATCGTTGCAGTTCTGGAATACCTGAGTTTTTGCCGACATCGAAAATCTCTTTTATGCAGTTGTTGGTGAGATAAAGTTGACGCCACCCAATACTGGGGATTTCGGGAGTATTGCCATAGCTCATATAGCGGATGCTTTTCGAAGGTTGAGGTACACGATTTCCGGAGTTTTCTTGGTTATGGGTTGACGGATGGATACAGCTGGATGTAGGGATTGTTAGTTTGGGTGAGATATATTGCTTCCCCTGTATCCCCAACACCAGATTGCATAACCAGAAAGTTTCGGGAGTTTTATAGGTGGGAATTCAAGTAGCTCCTAGAATATCTTTCCGACAGATGCATGATATGAGATTGGGGTTCGACGTCTAGTGGTCCGCCTATCCACGGTTGTTTTTACAGTGGCCTCGTTGTGTCTTAAAGAGCCCTTGGCTATGCTGGTTCGGGGACACTTTGTATGTCATGTGCACTGCCTTGTACATGATGGTGCTGTACGATCGAGCCCGTGTGGGCCCCACCATGAAAACTTCGGACGAAATCTCTATCATATGTTTGTTCCGGCTTATTTCTACAAGCCAATCCTTTGTTTTGTTTTGAGTTGTGGTATTTGAGTTGCTTCAATGTCAAGTGTTGATTCCATACCTTTTCTAAACGGTGTTCTCATATTTCTATGGGAGTACTAATCCTTCTTGAGCACTGAGGTTGTCATGTCAATTCATTCCAACTGGTGTGCTTCTCTTCAAGTGGATCCGATCATTTCAACATTTGTGAGATCAATTCTAAGTTTTCTCAACGGTATCCGTTTCATCCGTCCCCAAGTTGCCTTTGTTTTCCCGCCCTCCCACCCTTTTTCTTCAAGGACTCAGATTTCTTAACCATGTATCCTTTTATTTGTGGGAAGTCTCTTCATTCTTTTCTTTCAATGTTCTTATCCGATGATTCTCAGGAAGATACTAAGGGTATGTTTGGTTGAAGAACCAAGTGGAATTGGAATGTAATGTAATGGTTCCATTCCACAAGAATGGAATGGTTCCATCTCTGTGTTTGGTATCAACCATTAGGTGGAATGGAACGGTTACATCTCCATGTTTAGTTGGTGGAATGGAATGGAATGATTTTTTTTCCAAATTAGTGTTTGCTTTTCCAGTAATATATGCAACATTAATTTTATTTTGAAAGCATTTTATTTAAGTATCAGAAAAACATTTTTTTCATCACCTACTATTTGTATTTTGCTTCACAATCATGCCAAATAAAATGACATCAATAATCTATACATAATCTATTTACAAACAAACATGGAAAGGATTCTCAATAAATGGTGGTGTATGCACAAATTGCAAAGGCGTGAACAAGCACAAATCGCAAGAGGGAGCAGGAGCACGATGGAGCAGAGCCTGATTCAGTTTGGCGTAGCCGCCGCATGCCAGTTCCTCTGTCGTTGCGGCTCCTTCCACTGCCGCCGCCCACCAGAACTGGTTGCTACTGCACTCCTCCTTAGCCGCTGCCGCTGTGTAGATGTGCCTGCGACAGGATGGCCGCTGCTCCACTCCTCCTTAGCCGCCGCCGCCGCACAGCAAGCAGCTTCTGCCCCTCAGATGTGCCTGCGACCGGACGGCCGCTCCTCCTTACTTTGCCTGAATGTGTCCGCGGCAAGATGGCCTCTCCTCCTTCTGGCGCTGGTAGAGATGAAGATGGCCGCCTGTGCGGGGGAAAGACGAGCAGGAGGCGAGACGACGGGGACGAGACGGACAGCCGATGCCGGAGAGGGAGAGAGGTGGGAGTTGGGGCCGGGGGAGTGGCGGCGCTGAGATTTGAAGGGTGTGTGCGAGTCGGGGGAGGAGAAACAGACGCCCGTTCCGCGTGGTCTGGCCGATTTGGAGGTATCGCTCGGTTCCGGATTTACAAGGTATATTCGTTCCGTGGGAACGAGTGGGTTCCGTTCCATCTATATACCAAACACTGGAACAAAGCCTAGGAACGGGTCCGACCTATGCCGTTCCACTCCGTGACTGAAACTAAACACACCCTAATGGAGCTTTGAGTTCATCATTCTTCGTGATTTTTCTTCTCTGGTGGATTAATTTCAAGCTTCGGTGTTGATCATATCTCTTCCTTTTGTTTCACATATCTTCCCATGTGAATTTCTTATCCAAGGCTCTCTTATTTATTCACCTCTCCCAGTTCATATCCGGAGTGTTGAAGATATCTCGGAAGATTCGTATTTCCATTCTCAATCCATTCAAGTTATTTTGAGGCTCTTATATCATTCAAGCCATTTAATTCAACGGGTGTAATATTTCTTTAAATCTTTTCAACAGTGTTTCTCTTGAGTGGGCCCTAACCCATAGGACTTTTCCAGGATCTTACCTGACTCTCCTAATTTTCCCGGAGCTATTCTCAAATTCCTTTCAAAGTTTGACATAAGAATGAAATTTCATCAGTCAGATGTTTTCCAAGATCGATTTCAAATTAATTTTCATTGTTGGCTCAACCTCTTTGTTTTTCATTCTCCCAGAGTATCTCAACAATTCATGGTGGTTCTCATCTTCATTCTCAACATTTGAAGACCGAAGAAAGATTTCTCTTGAATCTTGCTTCATTCTCTTCAAGATTCATGGTTCTAGCTTCATTCCATCCCCATAATTGTTTTTGATTGTGACAATTCTTTTTCTTACCACCCGGGGCATTTCGTGAGTTCTTTCCATTTTATTCCTACGAAGGCCATCATTTCGGGTTTATTCATTCTCAGCTTTTAGCTCTCCTTCTCCATATTCTACCGGTGCATCATTCAAGTATTCTCTAATAAGCTCATGATCTCTTCGTTCACATGTATCTAAATCCCCTCAAGTATCTTCATTCGTTTTCCAATTCTTCCCGGTGAATTGTGCCTTTGCTACGTTCATTTTCAATTCTTATGGTGGTTCATTCAAGATTTCTTTTCCTTGATTATCATATCAATTCATTCGTTCTTTTCAATTCCTACTGGTGGTTCGCTGAAGACCTTATTCAAGTTTGCGTTATATCTCTCTTAATCCTTTCAACGAGAATAAATAGCATGCCTATCTGCTGCTTGTCATCAATTTAAGATGGTGAAGGGTAAGCATGACATAAATCTTATTCTTGTTTTCCTCAAGGTGATTTAATACCTTATTCCGGAGTTTGTTAAGGATATCATATCCTCGATTCAAGTTGCTCACCTTTCTTTTCCGGAGTTCCAAGTTTTCTTGGATGTCTCGTCATGAAGCTCCATCTATATCATTGCAAGGCTTCAATCTTGTTTGCTTCAACCTTCAATTCTTTTATGTTATCATTTCCTATCCAGAGTTCTTCATGAAGGCTCAACATGGTGATTCGTTAAGGATTCTTTTCATTCTTCAATTGTTCTTCAAGATTTCTCTTGAAGTTATGACCCGCCAAGCTAAACTCAAAAATAAACATGGTGCTCAACACATGTTTTGTTTTGAGGAGCTCAAGTATTCTTCATCTTGCATTCCAAAGTGCAATTCTTTCTACCTTATCTTTTGAGGTGGTGTTATGTCACTCTTGACAATTTCCTTCATGTTTCATGATTCATATGTTGTCAAGAATGAGGTATTTTAAATCCATCATTTTCTCTTCGTTCAAGAGATCTTTTCGACCAATCAACTTCTTTGTTGGAGTTATCTTGTGTCAGTTTTCACCTAAAGCTTTTCCTTAAGGGTTGTTGCTATTTGTGGTGATTATGCATGACCCAAGCTTGCTCTTTATCCTCTTGGTGGAAGAAGTTTTCATCTCTTTGGTGCTCTCAATCAAATCAATGGTTTCCATTAGTGGCCGATTGTCACCTCATAGTCTTGAGGTGTTTTCCATAAGCCCACTACAAGCTTGTGCTTTTCGTTGTTGATTTTCCAACAACTTCGTTAAATCCTACTTTGCAAGGATGCTTTCCTAGTTCATTTGTGGTAGAAGTTGGCATTTTCTTCTCCATTCTTTTATTTCAATGATCTATCTTCTATTCTTTCTTCCGGGGGCATGGTGATGTTGCTCTCTTCACTCATCATCTCGAATTGTGAGGATCATGTTCTTTTCATGCTTATCCATTTAACCGGAGTGTTGTGTCATCTCTTCAAGTTCTTTTCATCTTATCTAGTTTTCCTTCTTTTAGTCGGAGTGCTGCCCAAATTATATCAATCTTATTCCTTCTCTATCTAGTTCTAACCGGAGTGGTTTTAATATCTATCTTATCGGTAAACCTCTTGGTTCTCGTCGTACTCCTTGTTCCTTTTTCTAACAGATTGTTTGCAATCTCGTTCATCTCTGTTGTACTCTTTCTTTTAAATTGCTCAACCTCTCAAGATTAGTGGTTTCACTCGTTCATCAAAGAAGCAACTTAGTTTTACCTCTTATCTTCCTCTTCCTTTTCCCTCCGGTGCCATCCTAGATCTCAGGACGAGATCCTCTCGTAGTGGTGGAGTGTTGTAACTCCCCGGATACAACTTTCCATATTCGTAACTCCAACTCCTGCCTTTTCCGGAGATGCGATATGATATTTCCTTCATGGTTGGGTTTTTGTCTTTTGTTTTGCATTTTGTTCATGGCATTCATCTCATCTCATAGCATCATGCGCATTGCGTCTGCATGTTTTCATATAACTTGCATCCGCTCGTAGTTGCCGCTCCTCGCTTCTCTCCATTGCGTTCGTTGATCATTCTGAGACCAACCATGTTTTCGTTTCCCTCTTGTCCAACCATGTGACGCCCAATATGTGATACTATCCTAAAGAGACTCGAAGGTCCCACCAAAGATAGAACCGCATATTGAAACGCTTTTGCAAGGTGGATATCATTACATCAACATTACATAATAGATGGGGATACGTACAAAAGGCATACAATGCCACACGAATACAACACCACAATACATAAGAGCATCATCCGACTACGGATGAAACACAAACAGAAACTCAAACGACATCCACCCTGCTAGCCCAGGCTGCCGACCTGGAACCTATCCCTGATCGAAGAAGAAGCAGAAGAAGAACTCCAAAACAAGCAAACATCGCTCTCGCGTCATGATCATCGCATAAACCTATACCTGCAACTGTTGTTGTAGTAATCTGTGAGCCACGAGGACTCAGCAATCCCATTACCATGGGTATCAAGACTAGCAAAGCTTAATGGGAAATGAAGGGGTAAAGGGGTGAGGTTGCAGCAGCGACTAAGCATATATGGTGGCTAACATACACAAATAAGAGCGAGAAGAGAGCAAACGGAACGGTCGTGAAGCTAGCAATGATCAAGAGATGATCCTGAACTCCTAGTTATGTCAAACATAACCCAAAAACTGTGTTCACTTCCCGGACTCTGCCGAAAAGAGACCATCACGGCTACACACGCGGTTGATGCGTTTTAATTCGGATCTGGTGTCAAGTTATCTACAACCGGACATTAACAAATTCCCATCTGCCACATAACCGCGGGCACGGCTTTCGAAAGTTTATACCCTGCAGGGGTGTCCCAACTTAGCCCATGATAAGCTCTCACGATCAACGAAGGATATACCTTCTCCCAGGAAGACCCGATCAGACTCGGAATCCCATTTTACAAGACATTTCGACAATGGTAAAACAAGACCAGCAAAGCCGCCCGATGCGCCGACAATCCCGATAGGAGCTGCACATATCTCGTTCTCAGGGCAACACCGGATGAGACATCCTACGAGTAAAACCAGACCTCGAGTTTCCCCGAGGGGGCCCCGCAGTCTACTCGGTTCG
>NC_041385.1:305123942-305141127 GCF_002162155.2 Triticum dicoccoides | reverse complement strand
GGGGGGGGGGCTAAAATAAAGATGACCCTTGGGTTAATTACTCCCAAGGGAAATGTAGGTGGTGGTGAGGCAAATAATAAAACCAATGTTGGGCCTTGCTGGAGGAGTTTTATTCAAAGCGAACTGTCAAGGGGGTCCCATAAATCACCCAACCGCGTAAGGAACGCAAAATCCGGGAACATAACACCGGTATGACGGAAACTAGGGCGGCAAGAGTGGAACAAAACACCAAGCATAAGGCCGAGTCTTCCACCCTTTACCAAGTATATAGATGCATTAATTAAATAAGAGATATTGTGATATCCCAACATAATCCTGTCCATCATGGGGCAATCTTCAACTTCACCTGCAACTAACAATGCTATAAGAGGGGCTGAGCAAAGCAGTAACATAGCCAAGCAATGGTTTTCTAGGAAGGGTGTCAAAGGTTAGAGGTTCATGGCAATTTGGGAGGCTTGAGGAGCAAAAGATAGGTAACGCAACATAGTGATAGAACGAAGCAACTATCATAGCAACGATAGTAGTGAGATCCAGGGTAGCGGTCATCTTGCCTGAAATCCCGCTAGGAAGATGAACGAGTCCATGAAGAAGATGAAGCCACGAAGACGAACCAAGCGTAGACGAACGAATCCTCACGATCGCAACGAAACGAGAACTATCGAGAAGAAGCACACAACATAGTAAACACACCACACATGAACAAGGCATGATGCACAACAAAGCATGATGCATGACAAGGCTACATGAAGCTACTCATGGCAAGAGATGATGCATACAAGAGCAACACATCAAAGCAAGTTTAAATGAGGCCGGAATCAACATATAACAATTCCGGTAAGTCTTCATACGCAAATTTCGAAATTGGTCCAGATCTGAATAAACCTTATTTTCAAGTTGTTAAACAACAAGTTAAGATGCACCAAGATGATCTACACGATATTCTAGTCAAGTTACATATAAAGTTCATTAGATTTGGAGCTACGGCCTAGAAGATATGAGCAAAATAAGTTAAACATGGCATTGATGCAAAATGCACCCAAACATCAAGCAAACACCTCAAAACAAGGATACAACATGATAATATGAACCAACATGCAATTTTAAGCAAGTTTCATACAGAGCACACTCAAAACGGAGCAATGGTGCAACACATACACTCCAAACAAGACATAACAACAATCTGCCCAAAACAGCAACTAGGCATATTGTAAGCATCAAAACAATATGCTACAGCAGCTCAACATGATAACAAAAGGCATGTACATGATTTACATGTAAAGCATAACAAAACATGAACACTGAGCTATCTCCAGAAACTACTAGAACATGCTCAAAAACACATGGCGAGATTGCAAATAATAACAGTTTTAGACTTAGCAGAAAGTAACATCAGGTTGCAATGTTTAGAGCTGTCAAACAACATGCTACAGGAACATATCATAGAAACTTAAGGTATGGCATTATACTACTAAATGCATATAACAAAAGTCCTTTACTGACCATGAGCCAAAAATGATCAGAAGATATGATGGCACCCATGTAAACATGGCAAAAGATATGACAGATTCAAACATGGCAGGAACAACAATAAGTAGGCATGTTGGTGAGCTTGTGCCACTCACCACAGAGCAATACATGGTATGTTAAGGCAACCAGTAGCAATATGACATATTTGTGAAGCTAAGCATGGCAATATCAAGTTCATAGGGGCATGGATCACTAGCAAAACACATGGCAAAACTGAACTTAAAGTTAACAGGCTGACATCAACATTATTTAGCAACTTTGGAGCAAGATAAAAACAAGCTACAACAAGCTATAAATGCAACCAGGGGCATGGATGGATATAGCATGACATGTATAACAAATCATCCTTAGTGAACATTTCCATATTATGCATAGAATGACTTGTAGCAGCAGGTTTACATAGCATCACAAAATAACAGATTCAGACTAGCAAAACAGTAACAGCAAGTACCCTACTTTACAAGCTTGATTCACTCACCACAAATCATTGCATGACAAGATAAGCATAGCATCAGCAATAAGGCATGTTTATAAAACTAACCAATGCAAGAACAAGTTCATAGAATGCAAGGATCAACTACAACAACCTTGGCAAAATTGAATAACATGTAAACAATCTGCCAGGAAACATTTTATAGCAAAAGTAGAGCCAGAAAATGACATGCCAGACTACTCCATAATTGCAAACAGGGGCATTAATGGATATATAATAACCATATGTTCAAAATATCCTTAGTGAAGTATCTCAAAATATGCTTGGATCTCTCTGTAGCATCAAGTTTACATGGCATAAAATAACAGCAGAACAGGGACTGAAATCAGCAACATCACGAAGCCTAGTTTGCATGCTTGTTCTAGTCACCACATTGATAACAAAAATACATGTAATACACCCCTGTAATGATGGGATGATGTCGCACAAAACACATGTAGACATCAACCTCATAGGATGCACACATCAAACATGGCAAAAATGACAAATGAACATGTTCTGTTAATAGACAGCAGACAACATCATATAGCACTCTTGCAACAATGATTCGGGCATCAAGATGACCTCAAACAAGCATGTCACAATGGAATTAAATGTAGAGCATCTCATGGCGAACAATTTGATATACTATATGCACAAAACGGAGCAGTATGCAGCAAGCTATGATGCGATGAACAGGGGACCAAAATACAAAATAAATCAAGGACTTAGCAGAATTATACCACTCCGAAAAGTCAATGGGGCGAGGACGAGCGGGACTGTCAGGACCCCGACTCGATGTCACATCGATCTAGCTTGTAACACCTCATATCACTTTGCGGCCTCACGCACGGTATACCCACGGTGTCGCCTTACCTTTGCCCGGGACCGTTTGCGCCTTTTGGCTCACGTATATGATAGTGTCGCTAGCATCCATATGATAAGGAGCCCGGGCTGACATGACTAGTCATAAACCCAAAGTGGCACAGACCTACAGGGACAGGCATCCATGACCTAGCTTCGAACGTGTCGGTCATCAGCAAGTGGGTCCGGGCTGTAGCACTGGGCTAGCAGGACTCTGGTAAACCGGGCTGTAGCGGGCTAACAGGACTCCGGTACTCAATGCGTGACATTTCCCCGAAGGGACAGACACAGGAACGAAGAAGGACACATGCCGGCCAGCCTAAGTGTTCCAGAGCAGTAGCAAGCTACCAAGGCTCAGTGGTAACACTAGGAGACATTTCCCGGTAAGAGAGGCTACTAAAGATAAACAACTAGATAGTCAGATCCCACACATACCAAGCATTTCAATAACATACACACAATATGCTCGATATGTGCAAATACAACATGGCATCACAACATGACTCTACGACACAAGTACTTTATTTAAGGCTCAGAGAGCCATACATAGCATACACATAGATACGGGTCACACGACCCAGCATTCAAGTCATACAGTCATACAAACCAGCAGCGGAAGTAGCTTGTCTGGGTACAGACAACTAGTAAAATAAAAGAGGCTTGGAAAGCCTAGCTATACTACGTGGTCCTTCACAAGCTCAGGATCACCACCTGGGCCTTAGCCTACTCATTGATGTCAACGTCTACAAAGAACCCATCAGAAGGGGTTGCAGCGTCTTCTGTAAAAATGTAAATTATAGCAACATGAGTACAAAGGTACTCAGCAAGACTTACATCAGATCCTACATACATGCACATTATCAAGAAGGGTTGGTGGAGTTATTGCAGCAAGCCAGCTTTGACTCTTGGCTAGACTATCCTACGAGACTCCAACTTGAAATGGTTTTGCGTACATGAGTCCACTACTCACCACTTCAATACACTACCGAGGATCCACCTCCGTCTTCCTACGGGAGAGCCATCCTCGGCACTCACACTTATCTTGAGGCTTTTAGTAGTTTCCATTTACTTGTCTATGAACTGTATAGGCAACCAAGTAGTCCTTTACCGCGGACGCGGCTATTCGAATAGATCATGATAACCCTGCAGGGGTGTACTTCTTCATACACGCTCTCACCACTTACCGTCGTTTACACGACATGTACTCGGCAACCTTCAAGCGGAAGCCCAATGTGGGTGTCGGCCACGACCTACCTAATCACCTAAGTCTCCAATCCAGGTTTATCGCCTATCCAGGTTCCATCCGCAGGGAGTCCGGCCGAGGTTTCCCATACGGCCCCGAACGATGTGTACAGGGGTCCGTGACACCTAACGGGTGCCCGGTATTCCCGGCCACGTACCTACCGCATCACAGCCCACCCCTACGGTCAGCGCTATCCACGGCCTCCAGTAGGCTACAAACACCAGAAACTACTTGCAACTCCCGGAGAACTGGGGTGAATAAGAAGCCGAGAGGGTCCATTGGTTTCGGGCCCAATGCATGGTAGTAGCTGATTCTTAAATCACACATACAGATCTCAGTGCTTAAGGTCGGCTTCAATGAAACAACCCACCATGTACTCCTACATGGCCTCTCATCGATACCTTTACCAAATCGTGTTCACCACACCACTCTCATTACCGACATAATCATTTCACTCTAGCCCATCACCCAGATGAACCAGACCTCACACGACTCTAAGCATAGCAGGCATAGCAAGGTAGGAACAACACATACATATGGCTCAATCAACTCCTACACATGCTAGTGGGTTTCATCTAGTTACTGTGGCAATGACAGGTCATGCAGAGGAAGTGGGTTCAACTACCGTAGCACACAGCAGTTTGAAACGCGTTGTCTTAATGCAGTAAAAGAGAGCAGGAGCGAGAACATGGGATTGTATCGATATGATCAAATGGTTGGTTGCTTGCCTGATGGTTCGATGCACTGATACGGTTCTTCGTTAGGGTAATCACGGTACTCCTCGGAGGCAGAACCTGCCGCAAGAACACCGATACACAACCATCACCAAACAATGTGCAACAATATGATGCATGCATGAAACATGGCAATATGAGTGTGTTGGGCTAATGCAACTAAAACCAGAAGGGTTTGAACCAATTTGAATCAAAGATTCAAATTTCAAACTCAAACATGGCCCTTTAAAGTGTTTTTCCTTGTTCTGCATTAAACATCAGGTTAACTTGTTTAATCATGCATGAAAATAGGACAGATGGATAGATTGGATTTTTCTGATCATTTTTCATATATAATTTGTCTGATTTGGAGTTACAGAATAAAAGTTATGAATTTTTGAAGTTTAAACTATATTCTGGAATTTCCTATATTAGATTAATTCCAGAAAATCAATTACTGCGTCAGCCTGACGTCAGTGTGACGTTAGCAGGTCAACAGTACACGTCCGGGTCAAACCTGACAGTGGGTCCCGCATGTCAGTGTGATTAATTAAACTAAATTAATTTAAACTAATCCTAATTAGTTAACAGGGCTGGGCCCCACCTGTCATCGACTCAGGAGAATCAACCAGGGGCCACCCGTGGTCAAACCCGGGTCGGCTGCACCGGCGTTTAGCCGCCGGCGAGCCCGACGCGGCGGCGGAAGTGGTTTTGGCCGTTTCGGCCACCAAATGGGTCGCGGAGACCATCGGAGTGGAGCTGAGGACGAGCCGCAGCTCTTGGTGGAGTCCGTTGGGGTCGGGGTGGCCGGAGTTGGCGTCGGCGACGACTTTGGCGGCCACCGGAGTTCGGCCGAAGTCGAACTTGATGCAAGAGGGGTTGGTGAGGTGCGGGGAGTAACTAGTTAGGTGCTACGTGACGCGGTGAGCATGATGGACACCGTGGAGTGGCCGGAGGGTGACCGGGAGCACGTCGGCGACGAGCTCCACGGTGGTGGGTGCGATTGAGCTCCGGGAGGTCGCTACACGGCTCGGGAGCAAGAAAAGGAGGGAGGGGAAGATGGCTAAGCTCACGAGGAGTTCGACGAAGCCCTTGGTGCGGCCGGGGACGGACCGGAGCGACGACGGCGTTGAAGGGGATCTCCGGCGACGGCGGTTCGGTCGAGGTCGATGCAGTGGGCTCGGGCCTTGCGAGCGCTCGGGGCTCGGCTTGCTCGAAGGAGAGGAGGGTAGCGGAGCTCCTGGACACGGCAGCACGGCGTGGGGTCGACGGAGGGCGTGGCTACGGCGAGGGGGTGGCGGCGATGGCGTCGGCCATGGCGGGGGAGCGCGAGAGAGAGAGGTTGGGGGAGAATGGAGATGTCCTACGGGTTAACGGCGCTGCGTGGAGCTCATCCATCCAGCCCCGAGGCGAGGAGGTGGAGCAGGGCGGCAGCCAGCTGCGTGGCGCGCGCTGCGGTCGCCGTCGGGCACCTGCCTGCCTGCCTGGCCGGCAAGCAGCTCGCTGGAGCGGCGCTGGGCTGGGCCGGCAGGTGGGCCGGGTGCTGGGCGCCAGGTAAGGTTTTTCCATTTTTCTCTGTTTTCTGTATTTTTAATACTTCTGCAACTTTGTTGAATTATTAAAAATACTTAGGCAACTCCTAAAATCACCAAACCACTCCTGGTCCATAGTTGGATTATTTCCAACATGAAACATTTTAGTTTGGAGATATTTGAGCATTTAAATATTTTATATAATTTTAAATGCCCAAATTCAAATATTTATGATTTAATTCAAAAACCCTAAGATGGCCTAGGAAAATGTGCATCACTTTTGGCAGAGGTTCTGAACCAAGACAAAAATGGTGGGCATTTTAGAAGGGCATTTCAGGTTCATTGAAAAAGTTTTTAGTAAACCCTAGTTGGTTTCAAAGGGGGCTGGGGGTTCTGTCATCCCCATTTCAGGTTTCTGATGAAAGAATAAACATGATGCAACACTCTAATGCATGACTAGCTAGGGTGTGACAACTCACCCCCACTCAAAAGAATCTCGTCCCGAGATTTGGGTTCTTCCAGAAAGAGGGAGGGATACTCGAGTCGAAGACGATCCTCCCTTTCCCAAGTTGCTTCATCCTCAGAATGGTGCGACCATTGAACTTTGAGAAACTTGATATTATGATGTCGAGTGGTACGCTCGGCCTGATCGAGGATACGAATGGGGTACTCTCGATATGTGAGATTATCTTGGAGATCAAGCGTTTCGTGGTCCACTCCACGGATAGGATCCGAGAAGCAACGCCTGAGTTGAGAAACGTGGAAGACATCATGGACTCTGGAGAGATGCGGAGGTAGTTCCAACTGGTAGGCAACTTCTCCTCGTTTAGCGAGAATGCGAAAAGGTCCAATGTAACGATGAGCCAATTTGCCTTTGATACCGAAACGATGGGTTCCCTTCAGAGGAGTAACCCGAAGGTAAGCCTTCTCGTCAACCTCGAAAGTCATAGCCCTATGTTTTCGGTCATACTGACTCTTTTGACGAGATTGGGCTGTTTTCAACTTTTCACGAACGATGCGAACTTGCTCTTCTGCTTCCTGAATCATATCCGGGCCAAAGAATTGTCTTTCCCCAGTTTCTGACCAGTTAAGGGGTGTTCGACAACGTCGTCCATAGAGAACTTCAAAAGGGGCTTTACCCAAGCTAGATTGATAGCTGTTGTTATAAGCAAATTCGGCAAATGGAAGGCATTTCTCCCACTCCATTCCGAATGAGATAACAGAGGCTCGAAGCATGTCTTCTAGGATTTGGTTGACGCGTTCTACCTGACCACTCGATTGAGGGTAAAAAGCGGTGCTAAAAGAGAGACGGGTTCCCATAGCATTTTGGAAACTTTCCCAAAATCGAGAGGTGAACAGACTTCCTCGATCCGAGTTAATTTCCAACGGAACACCATGGAGAGACACTATTCGGGAGATGTATAAGTCTGGTAACTGACTAGCAGTTATACTCTCACGAACAGGTAAGAAATGGGCCACTTTGGAAAGATGATCGACAACGACGAAGATAGCATTATTCCCTCTCTTGGTCCTGGGAAAACCAGTAATGAAATCCATACCAATTTTATCCCATTTCCATTCAGGAATAGCTAAGGGTTGAAGGGTGCCAGCAGGCCGTTGATGCTCTGCTTTTACACGACGGCAGACGTCGCAATTAGCAATGTACTGAGCAATTTCTCTTTTCATCCTAGTCCACCAGAACCTCTGGCGTAGGTCCTGATACATCTTAGTACTACTGGGATGAATAGTGAGAGGAGATTCATGAGCTTCCTTAAGGATCAATCGTCTCAGATTTCGCACCTTGGGAACCACTAGTCGATTCCCAAAGTATACGACTCCTTGATCATCAATGGAGAAGCAATTTGCAACTCCTTTCTTGATGTTTCTCTTGATGCGGGAAATTCCCGGATCTACCTTCTGTGCTTTGAAGATCTGATCCGTAAGGGTAGGTTTTGCCACCAAGGTGGAAAGAAAACCTTGAGGAACAATGTGAAGGTTAAGCTTCCGAAATTCCTCATGGAGAAGCGGTTGACTTTGTTGTAACATCAGGTTGTTACAATAAGATTTACGACTTAGCGCATCAGCCATGACGTTGGCTTTCCCTGGGGTGTAAGTTATTCCTAAGTCGAAATCTGTGATCAACTCAACCCAACGTCTTTGCCTGAGATTCAAATCCGGTTGGGTGAAGATGTACTTCAGACTTTGGTGATCAGTGAATATTTCGCAACGATTACCGAGGAGGTAATGTCGCCAGGTCTTAAGTGCATAGACTACGGCTGCAAGCTCTAGATCATGAGTAGGATAATTCTCCTCATGTGGGTGCAATTGCCGTGAGGCATAAGCAATTACGTGTCGATCTTGCATGAGAATGCAACCTAGTCCTTGTCGCGAGGCGTCGCACTAGATAACAAAGTCCTTAGAGAAATCTGGCGGTACCAGTACGGGAGCAGAAGTCAGGCGTCTTTTCAGTTCCTGAAAGCTGTGCTCACATTGTGGAGTCCATTCGAACTTCTTATCTTTCTTGAGGAGTTCGGTTAGAGGTTTAGCAACTTTAGAGAAATTTTCGACAAAGCGACGGCAATAGCTCGCTAAGCCCAGAAAACTCCGAACTTGCTTGACCGATTCAGGTGGAGTCCAATCAAGGACGGCTTGAACTCGCTCAGGGTTAATAGCAATACCTTTACCAGATATTACATGACCCAGATAGGTCACTTCTGACAACCAAAATTCACATTTAGAAAACTTGGCATAAAGGCGATGCTCTCGAAGTTTCTTCAACACTAGCCTTAGATGTTCGGCATGTTCTTCCTCGTTCTTGGAGTAGATGAGTATATCATCGAGGTAAACAACGACGAATTTATCCAAATACTCCATGAAGATTGAGTTCATTAACCGAGAAAAGGTGGCTGGAGCGTTGGTTAAACCGAAGGACATGACGGTGTACTCGTATTGGCCATAACGAGTAACAAAGGCCGTTTTAGGGATGTCCCCGTTTCTGATTTTGATTTGATGGTAGCCCAACCTCAAATCAATTTTGGAGAAGATTGAGGATCCAGCGAGCTGATCATACAGGTCGTTGATCCTGGGGAGCGGATATTTGTTCTTGATTGTGACCAAATTGACAGGTCGATAATCTACAACCATCCGGTCCGTACCATCCTTCTTCTTGACGAAGAGGATGGGCCAAGACCACGGAGATGAACTAGGTCGGATGAAACCCTTTTTCAAGGACTCATCGAGTTGTTTCTTAAGCTCGGCTAGTTCTAGTGGTGCCATCTTATAGGGTCTTCTAGCAATCGGAACGGTTCCTGGAATGAGGTCTATTACGAACTCAACATCCCTGTCAGGTGGTACACCTGGCAATTCCTCTGGGAAGACATCCGGGAAGTCACGGACTACCGGAACGTCCTCAAGGTCGGGCAAAGGGCTGGTGTTAAGAGAATATAACTGTCGCTTGGCTATTCGGGTCAAGACATTGACTATCTTCCCCGAAGGATGAGTGAGTTGAACAGTCCTAGAGAAGCAATCAATTTTGGCATGATGAGCTGACATCCAGTCCATACCCAAAATGATATTAATATCTAAAAATTTGAGAGCTATCAAAGATGCAAGGAAAACAAGTCTGTCGACTTGGATTTCATTTCCATAACTTACCCTGGAGGTTTGCCATCTAGAACCGGGAGTAGAAATTTCCATAGTGGATGGCATATCACAGAATGCGGTGTTATGCAAACGAGCATAGTTCTCGGATATAAATGAATGAGATGCTCTTGTATCGAAAAGAACAGATGCCGGGTGGCAATTAACAAGGAGCGTACCGAGAACGACGTTGGGATCCTCTTGAGCTTCTTTGGCAGAGATACAGTTGACATGGCCACGTGTAGCGGTGGCCGGCTTGGCGTGGAACACTTTCCCTGTCGGCTTGCCACGGCCAACAGCTTTAGCAGGTTGGTTGGGATTGGTCTGGGGACACTCACGCATATAGTGGCCAGATTCCCCACACTTGAAACAAGTCACAGAACTGGTACGTGGAGGAGCACTGTTGATTGGACCACCAAAGGGCTTGGCTGGTGCAGACTGTTGAACGGGGCGAGGTGCCTGGAAGGATGGCCTCGGTGTGAACCTGGGTGGCAGGGCAGTGTTGGGCACCCACACGCGGCACTTCTGAGGACCAGCACCGGATGAGGAACCCACGTCACGGCCATGCTTGCGTGTTGCGTCATAATCAGTCTGACCAGTCTCAGCACTGATGGCCTTGTTAACAAGCTTCTGAAAAGATGTGCACTCATGCAGACGGAGGTCGCGGCGAAGCTCAGGACTAAGTCCCTTACGGAACCTTGCTTGCTTCTTAGCATCAGTAGAAACTTCCTCAGTGTCATATCGTGCGAGGTTACCAAACTCCCTGCTGTAAGCATCCACAGAGAGTCGGCCTTGGGTGAAATTGCAAAATTCCTCACGTTTACGGTCCATGAGACCCTCTGGAATGTGATGTTCACGGAAAGCCTCACTGAATTCAGCCCAAGTAGTGACATGGCCCGCTGGGCGCATAGCTCCATAATTCTCCCACCAGAGACTGGCGGGGCCTTCAAGATGATATGCAGCAAAGGTGACCTTGTCAGCCTCAGCTACTAACGCGGAACGCAGTTTGTGAGAGATACTGCGAAGCCAGTCATCAGCGTCGAGAGGCTCGACGGAGTGGTGGAACGTGGGTGGATGTAACTTGATGAAATCACTGAGTGACGCCACGTTAGTCCTCTGATGGTGTGCTATGTTCTGTTCAATACGCTCCAACAAACGGTTGGTCTCCCGCTTGTTTGTCTCAGCTTCCATCATAACCTCGGCTAGGGAAGGAGGATGAGGCAGATTTGCATTCCTGACTTCACTGCCTTCGGCCTGCTCTTGAGGAGCAGGGTTAGTGCGCGTGTTGACCATCCTAGGTAAACAAGACAATGATTTAGTCAGAATGATAAAATTCCGACATAGGATACAGAATGTAAGGAATAACTCGGAATGCAAGATGATCATCCGCATGACATGGTAGATACAGAAACTGCTTCTTTATTCCATCGTCATACACACCATACAGGGTTTAGTACAAGACCAAACAAAGTACTATTACGGTGATAAGAGGATTACATCTCATCGGAGGCATCCCAAGCTCCTATACATTATTTTCTACACCTCCGGAAGTGGTACAAACTAGGTCATATCCCACGAGTCACGCAGGACGATAAACGACACAGCTGGTACGAACTAGTGATACTACCACTAACTCAGACCGATCCGTAGTAGTCCTCGTAGAAGTCACCTCCATAGCCTGGAAGCTCAACATGATCATCCGGAAACAGACGATCTCGCGGAGCTTGTGGACCATAGGGGCTAGGATGAGGTCTTGGACCAACAGACGGTGGCCTGCGGGGACCGCGAGGTGGGGTGATGCCTCCTACATCACGCCAACTCATCACGTCTGGCAGAGCAGATCTCACAGGATAGAGATCGCGCATATCCGAATATCCAGCTTGCACCGCCGGTGCAAACCGAGTCAACGTGGCCCAATGGTCAGCATGGGTATTGAAAAGCTCTAGCCTCAAGGCCCGATTTTCACGGTCCTTATCCTCGAGCATCTCAGCAGTGGTGCGAGTCCGTGAATCCTCCTGAGTGGGGTCAGCATAGATAGCCTGGAGATACCCTTGTGCTCCCGGAAGTGATCCTGGCATATACCGGAAATCAGAGTCTCGAAATAGGCCAGACCTGACTCGCATGATGGTCATCATAGAGTAGGCGGCGTCCTGCACAGCCATCTCAATAGTAACCCCGAGTCCATAGGAGCAGTGAAGGGGCTCGGTGGATCCAGGATAAGATGGAAATATCCTGACAGTGCAGAGATACTGGCTTTGATTAAAGTCTCGAAATTGCTCTTCGACCGTGTACTCAGGATACCAACGGTATCCAGCCTCAGTCATTACCCTGACCAACATGGCAGTATGACCGGGTACATCTACGCATCGAGTCAGGCGAACCACTTGATTGAGGTCGCGAGTGGCCATCTGAAAGCACAATCATAATGCAAAGGCATTAGAATTCCTAGCAAAATTTCGGCAGCATAACAGCTGTAAATGCTCAAGAAGGATTTTGAGACATTTGACAAAGGATTTCATACACACTCAACATCATCATATCAAAGTTCTGAATCCATCCTAACAACATAATGTGGTAGTACAACTGAACTAGGCTTGTATCCATCAAACCTATAAGGTACTACTGATTAGTAACACGTGATCCTGATAGAGAGAATAGATCCTAATTCCTTAACCCCCGGTGGAAGAATAGACTGACTCAGATCAGAATGTCATAAGATAAAGGAGTAAAAAGAACCTTACGTTCCAACCCACAAACAATTCCCCTACATATAATTAAAGAATTTCTAGACTCAACATCGACCAGTTTGGCTTGGAGAACCTACAGGCAGTCCGGCTCTGATGCCAACGCTGTCAGGACCCCGACTCGATGTCACATCGATCTAGCTTGTAACACCTCATATCACTTTGCGGCCTCACGCACGGTATACCCACGGGTGTCGCCTTACCTTTGCCCGGGACCGTTTGCGCCTTTTGGCTCACGTATATGATAGTGTCGCTAGCATCCATATGATAAGGAGCCCAGGCTGACATGACTAGTCGTAAGCCCAAAGTGGCACAGACCTACAGGGACAGGCATCCATGACCCAGCTTCGAACGTGTCGGTCATCAGCAAGTGGGTCCGGGTTGTAGCACTGGGCTAGCAGGACTCCGGTAAACCGGGCTGTAGCGGGCTAACAGGACTCCGGTACTCAATGCGTGACATTTCCCCGAAGGGACAGACACAGGAACGAAGAAGGACACATGCCGGCCAGCCTAAGTGTTCCAGAGCAGTAGCAAGCTACCAAGGCTCAGTGGTAACACTAGGAGACATTTCCCGGTAAGAGAGGCTACTAAAGATAAACAACTAGATAGTCAGATCCCACACATACCAAGCATTTCAATAACATACACACAACATGCTCGATATGTGCAAATACAACATGGCATCACAACATGACTCTATGACACAAGTACTTTATTTAAGGCTCAGAGAGCCATACATAGCATACACATAGATACGGGTCACACGACCCAGCATTCAAGTCATACAGTCATACAAACCAGCAGCGGAAGTAGCTTGTCTGGGTACAGACAACTAGTAAAATAAAAGAGGCTTGGAAAGCCTAGCTATACTACGTGGTCCTTCACAAGCTCAGGATCACCACCTGGGCCTTAGCCTACTCATTGATGTCAACGTCTACGAAGAACCCATCAGAAGGGGTTGCAGCGTCTTCTGTAAAAATGTAAATTATAGCAACATGAGTACAAAGGTACTCAGCAAGACTTACATCAGATCCTACATACATGCACATTATCAAGAAGGGTTGGTGGAGTTATTGCAGCAAGCCAGCTTTGACTCTTGGCTAGACTATCCTATGAGACTCCAACTTGAAATGGTTTTGCGTACACGAGTCCACTACTCACCACTTCAATACACTACCGAGGATCCACCTCCGTCTTCCTACGGGAGAGCCATCCTCGGCACTCACACTTATCTTGAGGCTTTTAGTAGTTTCCATTTACTTGTCTATGAACTGTATAGGCAACCAAGTAGTCCTTTACCGCGGACGCGGCTATTCGAATAGATCATGATAACCCTGCAGGGGTGTACTTCTTCATACACGCTCTCACCACTTACCGTCGTTTACACGACATGTACTCGGCAACCTTCAAGCGGAAGCCCAACGTGGGTGTCGGCCACGACCTACCTAATCACCTAAGTCTCCAATCTAGGTTTATCGCCTATCCAGGTTCCATCCGCAGGGAGTCCGGCCGAGGTTTCCCATACGGCCCCGAACGATGTGTACAGGGGTCCGTGACACCTAACGGGTACCCGGTATTCCCGGCCACGTACCTACCGCATCACAGCCCACCCCTACGGTCAGCACTGTCCACGGCCTCCAGTAGGCTACAAACACCAGAAACTACTTGCAACTCCTGGACGGAGAACTGGGGTGAATAAGAAGCCGAGAGGGTCCATTGGTTTCGGGCCCAATGCATGGTAGTAGCTGATTCTTAAATCACACATACAGATCTCAGTGCTTAAGGTCAGCTTCAATGAAACAACCCACCATGTACTCCTACATGGCCTATCATCGATACCTTTACCAAATCGTGTTCACCACACCACTCTCATTACCGACATAATCATTTCACTCTAGCCCATCACCCAGATGAACCAGACCTGACACGACTCTAAGCATAGCAGGCATAGCAAGGTAGGAACAACACATACATATGGCTCAATCAACTCCTACACATGCTAGTGGGTTTCATCTAGTTACTGTGGCAATGACAGGTCATGCAGAGGAAGTGGGTTCAACTACCGTAGCACACAGCAGTTTGAAACGCGTTGTCTTAATGCAGTAAAAGAGAGCAGGAGCGAGAACATGGGATTGTATCGATATGATCAAATGGTTGGTTGCTTGCCTGATGGTTCGATGCACTGATACGGTTCTTCGTTAGGGTAATCACGGTACTCCTCGGAGGCAGAACCTACCGCAAGAACACCGATACACAACCATCACCAAACAATGTGCAACAATATGATGCATGCATGAAACATGGCAATATGAGTGTGTTGGGCTAATGCAACTAAAACCAGAAGGGTTTGAACCAATTTGAATCAAACATTCAAATTTCAAACTCAAACATGGCCCTTTAAAGTGTTTTTCCTTGTTCTGCATTAAACATCAGGTTAACTTGTTTAATCATGCATGAAAATAGTACAGATGGATAGATTGGATTTTTCTGATCATTTTTCATATATAATTTGTCTGATTTGGAGTTACAGAATAAAAGTTATGAATTTTTGAAGTTTAAACTATATTCTGGAATTTCCTATATTAGATTAATTCCAGAAAATCAATTACTGCATCAGCCTGACGTCAGTGTGACGTCAGCAGGTCAACGGGACACGTCCGGGTCAAACCTGATAGTGGGTCCCGCGTGTCAGTGTGATTAATTAAACTAAATTAATTTAAACTAATCCTAATTAGTTAACAGGGCTGGGCCCCACCAGTCATCGACTCTGGAGAGTCAACCAGGGCCCACCCGTGGTCAAACCCGGGTCGGCTGCACCGGCGTTTAGCCGCCGGCGAGCCCGATGCGGCGGCGGAAGTGGTTTTGGCCGTTTCGGCCACCAAATGGGTCGCGGAGACCATCGGAGTGGAGCTGAGGACGAGCCGCAGCTCTTGGTGGAGTCCGTTGGGGTCGGGGTGGCCGGAGTTGGCGCCGGCGACGACTTTGGCGGCCGCCGGAGTTCGGCCGAAGTCGAACTTGACGCAAGAGGGGTCGGTGAGGTGCGGGGAGTAACTAGTTAGGTGCTACATGACGCGGTGAGCATGATGGACACCGTGGAGTGGCCGGAGGGTGACCGGGATCACGTCGGCGACGAGCTCCACGGTGGTGGGTGCGGTTGAGCTCCGGGAGGTCGCTACACGGCTCGGGAGCAAGAAAAGGAGGGAGGGGAAGATGGCTAAGCTCACGAGGAGTTCGACGAAGCCCTTGGTGCGGCCGGGGACGTACCGGAGCGACGACGGTGTTGAAGGGGATCTCCGGCGATGGCGGTTCGGTCGAGGTCGATGCAGTGGGCTCGGGCCTTGTGAGCGCTCGGGGCTCGGCTTGCTCGAAGGAGAGGAGGGTAGCGGAGCTCCTGGACACGGCAGCACGGCGTGGGGTCGACGGAGGGCGTGGCTACGGCGAGGGGGTGGCGGCGATGGCGTCGGCCATGGCGGGGGAGCGCGAGAGAGAGAGGTTGGGGGAGAATGGAGATGTCCTACGGGTTCACGGCGCTGCGTGGAGCTCATCCATCCAGCCCCGAGGCGAGGAGGTGGAGCAGGGTGGCAGCCAGCTGCGTGGCGCGCGCTGCGGTCGCCGTCGGGCACCTGCCTGCCTGCCTGGCCGGCAAGCAGCTCGCTGGAGCGGCGCTGGGCTGGGCCGGCAGGTGGGCCGGGTGCTGGGCGCCAGGTAAGGTTTTTCCATTTTTCTCTGTTTTCTGTATTTTTAATACTTCTGCAACTTTGTTGAATTATTAAAAATACTTAGGCAACTCCTAAAATCACCAAACCACTCCTGGTCCATAGTTGGATTATTTCAAAACATGAAACATTTTAGTTTGGAGATATTTGAGCATTTAAATATTTTATATAATTTTAAATGCCCAAATTCAAATATTTATGATTTAATTCAAAAACCCTAAGATGGCCTAGGAAAATGTGCATCACTTTTGGCAGAGGTTCTGAACCAAGACAAAAATGGTGGGCATTTTAGAAGGGCATTTCAGGTTCATCGAAAAAGTTTTTAGTAAACCCTAGTTGGTTTCAAAGGGGGCTGGGTGTTCTGTCATCCCCATTTCAGGTTTCTGATGAAAGAATAAACATGATGCAACACTCTAATGCATGACTAGCTAGGGTGTGACAGGGACGGAGGGATTCCGGGACGGAGGCGCGGGCGTTTGGATCGGCGGGCTGGTGGACCTGGTCCAGCCCGGCCAGATCCGGGAAAAGTCGACGGCGGCGCGGCGGAGCTCCGGCAGGGGGGCGACGTGCGGCGGCGGGGCCGGCTGGGCGCGGAGGAGCGGCGGCGCAGAGGCCGGCGGCGGGGGCCGGGCCGCGGGATCCGGCGAGGGTCCCTGGGAGCGGCGGCGGAGGCGCTCGCCGGCGAGGGACAGCGGCTCCAGCGGCGGAGATGGGAGCGAGCGGCGGGCGGCGGCA